>NC_083332.1:41140933-41298500 GCF_963455315.2 Globicephala melas
GGAAATTTTAACAGAGGAGATTATTTTTTTTAAATTTGCTTGGCATTGAGGAAATTTTGCAAACAGCCCCAGTGCATCCCAAATTTATCTACAAATTCTAGGCTCTTATTTATTTTTAAATATTGTATTGAAAAATAGTTGCTAATATTCATTGAAGGCTCATGTGCAGAGCTCTCTTCTAAGTGTTTTTGAGGTCTATCTTATTTAATTCTGAAGATCATTACATGAGGCATTTTTCACAGATGAAAACTCTTGAATCATAGGAAGGTTAGCAGCCTCTGTGAACCAGAGCCTGGCTAAATTTCACAGTCTGAGATATGTCTTCCCTGGTAGATGAGCCACAAGATAAGTAGCTGTGGAGGAGTTACAAGTCTAAGTTCTTAACCAAAGGGAGCTGTTGTGCATGTGAAAATTGACCCAACTACTTTGTAGTCAAATCAGCATATTTCACAGTCACTTCTTTTTTGCTTTATCTGCAGAATCCGCACATGGATCTGCTTAAAGTTAAGTTACACATGGAAACCTGGTTTAGTTGCAACTGAAGTGGCACTTTTTCTCCTGCTCAGTGTTACTGCTACTGCAGGAAGAAGTGACTTTCTGTGAACTATAATGCACAGCTTATAATACTGTATTACACTTGGATGCTACAGAGTTCTTAAGAAATTGACAGTGTACCTCTGATCTTTGACTTGGTACTAGGTTAGTGTGTGGGGTAGACTCTTATACAGTTGAACTAGTAACATAATCAAGCTCAAAGCAAAATATGCCCAAACAACCAATTCCTCATTAATTGAACTGTATCATATAATATTGTATATTTTATTATATCATTCTAGTTGAAATCAAAAGTACAACTATCAAATATGTTATTTTTAGAGTAACATTAATGTAAAGTTATCATGTCACCATATTCAATATTTCTTAGAAATGTGCTAGGTAGAAAAAAGGCTATATTGTAGAAATTATCATATTTTTTATTTATTAAAATTTGATGCCAGATAATTTCACATCAGTGCTCAATACTGTTCCAAGATTGGAAAAAGTACTAAACCATTATATGGAATCTTAATTGAGGATCTGGGTACTTAAATCGTTTTGAATGTATATAATTTTTAAAGAAAACACAATAATGGGTATTCCTCTGAAACCATTTTTTAAATGGTTGAAAATATTCTAAAATTTGGATATGATTAGTTTAAGAGTGTGGCCTGCATGTGACTGTCGCCAACACTATAAATTGAAACTGTGTGGGTCCAAATAAATTAACTAATATTTAAACTTCATATACTCTTTTCTACTTTAAAATGCCATATCTAAACTATTATCCAAAGCCAAAAAACGAGGGAGTCTAATGAACTGAGAGGAGTTATTTACTTATTTAACTATATACATATATAATTCCATATGTGAAAAAGCTATTTCTGAAAATGTATAGCCATCTTTATCATTGTTTTCATTCTGTGGCTACTCGTAACTAGTTGAGACATTCAAGAGGATTTCACTTTGGTAATTATATTTCTGAGGAAATATATTCACCAGGAAAAATGTTACGTTGTTAAAAAATAATTATTCATAGAGTAGGTAGGAAGCCAAATAAGTTGTCAGGTACTGAACAAATTTCTCCACCCAAACTTGACACTCTCCAACTCTCTGAACTTGGGGAAAGAAGAAAGGGATTATAAACTTTGAGTAGATACTAAGATCAAGCACACAGGAGTATGTATTATATAATCGAATCCTATATGCTAGACAGTCCTGTCTCCTCTTGGAAACCTCTCATGCAGAACAGTATATTCTATTGTGTCTCTCCTCCTACATCATTACAGTCTCAAATATTTGCCTGATTTACCAGCATGAAACTGGGATTCAGTCACGTAATTTATCTTGTCATCTTTTTTGTTTAGTCTTGGTTCTGCATTAGCTCTGGCTACCACTGGTTTACTTCACAGATGAACATGGTGTAATCATCAGCATAAGTGATTGCCTTACATAGCCAGGAGATGAAGAGATTTTATACTGATTATTGATTATTGGCAATGGTCATTTAGCCAGGCTAGCTCATTGGGCTATGGGTTTTCAATTGCCCTCTTTTAATGTGCATGTGCCAGTGTATGTATACATAGAAACACATACTAGAACTGACATAATCTATGATAAATATATCTTTGCAGTTTTCAACAAATATTTTTGGGAAGGGGGCATTGATAAAAAAGGATGAGTTAATCATACTCATTATTTCCTGGTGCATGATTGTCCTTGGTCTCTGCAAGCCCCACATCTAGTTTGATCGATTTCCTTTTTTTCTATTTCCCTACTCACATCTTCCTCCTCTTCTATTGACAATGATTCTAAAATTTTGGTATATATCATTTTTAATGTATATTTGTTAAAATTGTTTGTGTGAATATATTTTAAATTTACATGAACAATATTGTACCGTAGAGCTTACTTTTTATTTATTTATTTTTTGTGGTACGCGGGCCTCTCACTGTGTGGCCTCTCCCATTGCGGAGCACAGGCTCCGGACGTGCAGGCTCAACGGCCATGGCTCACAGGCCCAGCCGCTCCGCGGCATGTGGGATCCTCCCGGACCGGGGCACGAACCTGTGTCCCCTGCATCGGCAGGCGGACTCTCAACCACTGCGCCACCAGGGAAGCCCCAGAGCTTACTTTTTAAAAGAAAATTTTTTCTGGTTACTGTGGTTTTAAGATCTATCCACATTGCTTTGTCAACCTCTAGTATACTTCTCCCAGCAACATTTTTGTTAAAGAATAGCTGCTCAAGTGGTTATTAACTCTGTTGCACATAAAATCTCTTATGGGAATGTTTACTTGTTTTTTTGTTTTGTTTTGTTTTAAGACATATATGCCAGATACCCAACTCTGGAAAAATTCTCATTTGGAGTTCTGGAGTACCAGCAACTTTTAAACCTTTGTAATATTTTGGTTCAGTCAAGATTGAGAACCAATGGTAGCCTACAATTATACAGAAGGCCTTATATCTCAAGATATACCTTTTTTTATTAATTAATTAATTAATTTTTTGGCTGCGTTTGGTCTTCTTTGCTGCACACGGGCTTTCTCTGGTTGCAGCGAGTGGGGGCTACTCTTCGTGCACAGGCTTCTCTTGTTGCGGAGCACGGGCTCTAGGCGTGCGGGCTTCAGTAGTTGTGGCTCACGGGCTCTAGAGCACAGGCTCAGTAGTTGTGGCACATGGGCTTAGTTGCTCTGCGGCATGTGGGATCTTCTCGGACCAGGGGTCGAACCCGTGTCCCTGCATTGGCAGGTGGATTCTTAACCAGCGCACTACTAGGGAAGTCCCTATACCTTTTATGTTATAATCCTTCAACAATTCAATTTAACCTGCTTTCTTTAATATTATTAGCATCCAACCAGTGCTAATTATTTTCTAAACATTAGACTTACTCGTACTCTCTGCAGGATCTGACAATTAGTTACTGCTTCTTCTCAACTCAAAACTTTACACAGGGAGATCAGCTCGGTGCTTTGTGACCACCTAGAGGGGTGGGGTAGGGAGGGTGGGAGGGAGACGCAAGAGGGGGGAGATATGGGGATATATGTATAGGTATAGCTGATTCACTTTGTCATAAAGCAGAAACTAACACACCATTGTAAAGCAATTATACTCCAATAAAGATGTTAAAATAAAAACACAAAACTTTACCTTATTTGCTTCTTTCCTTCCCTTACCACCCAGTGACTAAGATATAGACTTGGATGCAAGAAGTTTTTTTTAATGTTATCTCAGGAAGAAGAATGAGGGAATAGAGAGACTGATCAATGGAAGGAAAAAAGCCATTAAAGGGTGCATCCTTGAACAATTTCTCATCATAAAAACTGGGACTCCATCCTGTTATTGACCCTCTATGAAACTATGTAGAATGTCCCACAAAAATGTTTTCAGATGATCAGAATATGAGGCAATTATCCAATATCTCCTGTAGCTTATTGGTTATGGGTTACCTCTGGAGGTATTAGGTAAGTTCCCCTCCCTACACACTGTCAGGCTGTGCCTGTGTCATTAGATAAGCAGTTACTTGACACTGGAGAAAATATAAAAGCCTCCAGGGAGTCCCTTGAGATGAGATACTGGGAGTTTGTAAAATGTTGTCCCCCACAGCTGTGCTAAAGCTAGATAAGCCAAGGAATGTGTTGTGAACCTCAAGAGTATGTGCTTCCAACAGTTTTCTCCTCTTTCTATCCTGTTCTTCTTTGCTTTTTATTTTCTTCCTGCCTGAACATAAAAATATGCTGGTGTATGTATAGATCAAATAATGGGCAAGATCCAATTATTTGCCACTAATGAGCTCATGATTTAATAGGAAAGGCAGAATAGACCATTTCCATCTAAACTGCTAATGGGGAGATATGCAAATGGGACAACTGAGAATGTTGCCCCTGTATCATCTTGGGAGAATCATAGCTCCTTGAAAGGACTTACCTCTGAGATGCATCTTCAGAAGTGCTTACAAGAAAATCTATGTGAAAAAACAAGTTTTTTCATCATCGTGCATGCACTCTTTTCTTTTCATATGCCTGAAAAAAAAATTCCATTCTTGACCTTATTGCTTTACATGCTTCTTCATTGTCATTCTGTACAATTTACCTTTTTTTATTTGAGTGATTATTTGATTAATGTTTGGCTCCCATAATAGACTAGAGACCACTAGAAAAGAGATCATATCTGTTTTCACTAATCATCCTTGAATTTCAAGCCCTAACACGGTGCCTGACACACAGATGCATAAATGAAGAAACCGAAGATGAAAGAGCCAAGAGTTCTGGGCTTCAGTCTTCCCTTCACTGTAAACTTGCTGTATGGCCTTGGGGAGGTCACTTGATGTTATGGGTCCCAGTTTTCACATTTGGTCACTAGACTTAGTCATCTAAAAGGGATCTTCTAATTCAGTCTTCTATGACTCTAAATAATGTGAAGGCATTTTTACATTTCGGTAAGCTAATGATAACCCTTTTTTGCTGAGGCATTTGCCTTAGAAAAGTAGTGACCATCTTATCTTTACATGACAGTAATGTTTACTTCCCGTGGCCATAGCTCACCTCTACATAGTTTCAAACCTTTCTCTCCTACCCTCCACTTATACTATACTTCTATATATATAATCTTACTCTAGAAAGAGAAGCATTTCTAATTTGAAGATCAAGCAACATAAATATGAGCACACTTCCATTTAGAAAAATCTTCTCAGTTTTAGGGTCCCAAACATCCACCAAGTGTATACCTAATCAGAGTATATGTAGAGCCAGTATATCTTTTGTTCTTTATAAAAAACCACATTAAAAGGAAAAGAAAAAGCATGTGAGATTGCTATGTTAATATAAATCAGATAATGCCAGAGTTGAGATGCACTGTCTGGTCAAGTCCCCATCATTTTGCAGAGCCATGGAGCCCCACATCCATGTCAACATCCTCTAGAGAAGTTAGAGAAAAAACAGACCTTCTGATAAATTCATTACAAAACATGGTAACCACAGACTATCAGTGGGATGTTTTTAAAAGCTGAGTCCTCAGCAGTAGAAAGTGACAAGGTAATGGTCTAAAGAGTCTTCATGAATCCAGGCCTCTAGCTTCTCCACTATATATCCATTCACATAGTCAGAAGAGAGGCTGCACATCCATACTGAAAGTGTGTTAGCATATATAGAAGGGAGCACACATCTGTACTGGGTGGGCATTCATAGCTACAGAAGAGAGAATACACTCTGACAAAAAAACATCTATTGAGCTAAACACTTACTTCAGACTTTCTGAGTTGTCAGCAGAACACACTGTCTGGTACTGAAAATTATGTCAGCCTTTCCCCCCAGAAATCACTCCATAAAAATTTAACTCTACCATTTCAAATTCATCTAAGGAAAAGAGAGATAAAGTACCCTTAAATCAAAGAGATGTATGTATTCCAATAAAGCTGCAAGATTTTGTTTTGATAGCAATAATGCAAAAGCCAACAAATTAAATGCTCTTGAGGAATGATTATGGCTACAGGAGTTATTTTGTTTTTATCAGGCTTGAATAGTTGTGTAGCTTGTCTCTTAAAGTTGTACAGATTGCTATGGTATTGATAAGTGGCTTATGAGAAATGGTGTTGAATTGGGAGGAAAGTATAATTTACTTTTAATTTGATTTCATTTAGTAAACTTGACTTTACATCTTGAGTTGTAGTTATTTATTATTTACCAGCCATGATACAAAGTAACCCGCCACCAGGGACATCAATTATGCCCCTTGTGAAGATCACTGTCATTGGAAGGAATAGCATACATTCCACCCGGGTGTCAGTGATGAGTTACTTTGAAAATTGCCTCTGACCTCTCAGGGAGTTTCTGCTTTTACACACTTCTGCTTCCACAGGGTCCTTCTCTGCACTTGGCATTCACTACAACACCACAGAGGCAGAATGGACTGATCAAGTGATCTGGAGGCCAGTCAAGATAAATTAGATGCTTAATTTATACACCAGGCATTGCAGACAGACTAATTACACAAAGACAGTTTGATAAAGTAATGTAGGACTCTGTACATGTTAGGCAGAGCCTGCTTCCATGAAATTATTGCTGATATATTTGCTCTGCGCTTTGAGATTTTGCATGCACAATTGTGCAGGGAGCACTATGAAACACATTCTATAAAGATATTAAAACTGTGTGCTATCTGCCAAACTTTTCTAATTTTATACTGCCCACAAAGAGGATTTTCCTTTGCTTTGTGCCTTTTTTTTAGCATCCACTGAGATCGATGTGAAATAAACAGAAAATCCAAAGATATAGTAGCTGAGAGAGATGCTGAAAATAAGGGGAAAAAAACCCAATGTTTATAGAATCAATCACTAAAAAATGGGGGGAATGGGCCTTTTGAAAAATATTGCTGGACTTGAAGCTGTGTCTTACCTCTTAAAAATTCAGGGACTATACTAGTGTTTAGAGAAACAGCACAAAATGAGAGCTAAAAACACAGCGATAGAGAAAGAAGCTTTATATGACTACTGATGTTAATATTGTGAAAACACAGGAATAAAGAAGGATGAATGTTTTATTCTAGAACTTTGCATTTGTGTACAGCGGCTAATAGGGGCAGCCAATAGTTCATATTCTTGGAAAACGTTAAGCACTGTAATTGAAATGTAAGCTTAATTCAGTTGCCTACAGGGAGATGAGGAATTGAGGTCAGTTAAATACTGACTTAAAGAAAAGGACATTTTAAAATCAAGGGTGTGAGACATGGATAACTGGGGGAGAGAAGAGCATCACATTGTTAAAGGAGAAGTTTGAAGCTCTAAATAGAGCCAGAACAGAAACAGTTTTCATAATTACAGGTGGTTACATAATGTTTTTGAAAGTTTCCTGATATGGGGCGTTACCGTCAGAATCATACTGGTGTTAGTGTTAACACGATATATGAAAGAAATCTCTTGAATTACCTCTAGAGAAGAATATTTAAAATGAACCAACAAAAAGTGTCCAAAAGGTCATTGTAGTCGATATACTAGGAACAGAATTTCTCAATGAGGTAAGCACTGCCTATAGCCAATAGCAAAGTAAACCTAAATAAATTTCCTCAGATTGTTCTATATGTTTTATTTCCAGTATTGTGGCTACTTCCAGGTGAATGGTATCTGGCATCTGCTATCTAAGTCGTTGTATACATTTGCTCCTTTTCTTAGGTTTCAAGAGACACTTCCATGCCTACCTGAGCCTCTTATACTCTTATAGTTAGAACCTTGTTCTTTTTTAACTTGGAGTAGAAGACTACCTTGGGGCTTCATAGAAGTCTTGACATTAAAAGCTCTCAAAGCAGTTTTCTTTAGAATTTCAGAAGAAAGTTCAAATTAGCAATTTCCAATTTCTCAGGGTGGAAGATGCATTAAGTTTCTGAACATTTAAATTAAGCTCTGAGAAATTCCTGTTCACTCCATGTTTTAGCCTTTCTAAAATGCTGGAGTATTTGGTGTCTCCTCCTTGCTATGTAGACTGATCAAGAAAATAATTACGGCCATAGGCAAGTGATTTTATGTCCCTGGACTCTGTGACACTTGGTGTACCTATGGAGTTTCCTTGGCAACATGTCTTAGTTATGTGTTCAACTCTCTCCTTCCTCTATTACTTGTCCTATATCAGCATGAACCTGCTTTAAAAACAACAGCAACAGGGGCTTCCTTGGTGGCGCAGTGGTTGAGAGTCCGCCTGCCGATGCAAGGGACACGGGTTCGTGCCCCGGTCCGGGAAGATCCCTACATGCCGTGGAGCGGCTGGGCCCGTGAGCCATGGCCGCTGAGCCTGCGCGTCCGGAGCCTGTGCTCCGCAACGGGAGAGGCCACAACAGTGAGAGGCCCGCGTACCGCAAAAAATAAATAAATAAATAAATAAAACAACAGCAACAAAATCCTACATTTAAATTTCTTTCTGGGTCATAGACCACTGATTACAAGTACAAGCTGGGAGACATGTAGCTTCTTCAATAAAAATAAAAGGTCTGTAGTTTTCGGAGTCAGACTTTATTGGTTCAAACCCCAGTACTGTATTTTGAACAATATAATCTTAGGCATATTATTTTCATAATGTCAGATTTTCATTTTGTTAAATTATTTCCTTATTTAGTAAAATGGCAATAATCATTCTTACATCATTGGACTATAAGGGGAATTAAATGGCATAATGTGTGTAAAATATTTAAGAATATGCTTGATGCATAATTAGAATTCAACAAGTTCACAGCTGCTCTATACTTCTCACTAAACCCAGTATTTTTCTCAGGAACATATATAGTTTATATTTAAAGTAAAATAGAGAGTGGATTCTCTACAATCTCAAATGCACAATGTTCTTAGTTAAACAAAACTTTTCCATTTCTGTTTACCAGTATGACATATGGGTACGGCATTTCTGAGATATTTTACCATGCAGTTGACACAGTCTTTAATTCAGTAATATCATCTTTTGTCTTTATGTCCAAGACATTCTCTCCATCCATGTAAAACTCAGGGAGGACACCTAAACTTCCCTGTCCTTGCTTTTGTTATCTGTGAGGAAAAGGTGGTAGTAAGGTTTGTCCTCCAATACTACTATTCTGTGACTTTCAGTTACCAGACTTATAAATGCCTTTGTTTTTTATATAAAAATTAACTTTAATGTGATGCTTTATCTACTAAAGTATCTTTATCCTGAATGTATTTCCAAGTTGAATTTCTAGCCTAATGACATAGAAATGACTAATTCCTCTAGCATAAGAAAGCAGTCAGTATATAGATTAAATATTCTTCTGCCTGTATTCCAAACCCAGAATTACTTGTTGGAAGTAAGAATTGAATGGATGTGGATGGTTTGATTACAATCTTTAGTACATTTATTCATTCATTCAAAACTTATATGAGTGCCTATTATGTGCCAGATACTATGGTAACTGCTAATATATATGCATGTGTGTGTATATATATATAAAATTATATGTGTATATAGGTATACATACATTTGTTTATAGTTTATAAAGTGCTTTTGTTTGAGATTATATCATTTAACATTTACAATAATCCAGTGAGGAAGGGGGATGGTCCCCCGTTTTAAGATAAAGAAGCTGATTATAGGAGAGGCCAAGTAATTTTCATAGCATTCTGTAATTAAGTAATGGACAGAAATTGGATGTAATCTGTTAACATTTTATGTTGTTTCTAATTAAACTACACTCACTTTAGGGTTTTTATTTGTTTGTCAAATAACTCACATAGTCAGAAAAAACCTAGTTTAGTACATGTCTTTTTCCAAAATTAAACCTTAAGATAATCTGCCATTTTCTGTGTCAGCCTTAGATACACTGTACTTCTGAATGATGAGCTAATGCATAGAAAATCCATGCATTAAGCAGAGTTGAAGGTCCTGGGAAAGTCATTTGGTTTCTTTTGAGCTAATGTATAGTGATTTTAGGTTGTCTGACTAATGAAGCATAGAATGCAGTGTTTCTCTCTAAATGATACTATTTCAGCACTCAGCCTGGAACTTTATCAGAAATGCAGATTTACACAAACAGAGCCGTCTATGCATCTGCTCAGTTGAATGGCCTCTGTGAATGTTTTTGCATTCTTTCTTTTGGCAAACCTGAGGAATTGAGTAGCAGAGAAAATGGTCAAGATTACATATTAATAAATGATGGGACTGGGGCTCAAATTCATTTCTTCCTGGTTTCTTAACCATCACTCCTCTCCTATATAATGAGTCTCATTGATTATCATCTCAGTATAGAGAAGGGGGAACTTTCTTCATGTCTGAAGCCTCAGTGTCAAGTGCGTGGTCAGTGCCTAATAAATAGGTATTGACTTGTCTGTATGGATGGACGTTTCTTTCTAGCACTATATACTGGTAACTGCTGCATTTCATGGGGCTGGAGGTTTTGAACTGGTTGAGCCCTTGATGGTTGCCTTGTCATGCTACACTGGACTGACTTTAAAAGCCTGTTTATAGCAGCTTAATCCAGTGAGTGATCTTTCCATGCTAAAAACCATCGGACTGAACTCACAGCATCTGATGTAGCCTATTCCATTTTCTGGTGTGCATGCACACACACATTGCTAAAGCATATTGTTTTTAATATTATGAGCTGAAATCTGTCCCTTAAAATGTCTCTTCTTTTTCCTGAATCTTGTGTTGGAAGAAACATATAGTTTAATCATTACAGTATATATCTCTCCTATATTGTGATGTTTTCAAGTTTTAATTATTTAAATACAAGACCATAGAGGTACTTCTTTTTCTAAAAATATCTTCCTTTCACCCCCATGAGCACAACTAACACCAAGACCAAGGACATCTACTGTACAATATCTCCCATGAAATTTAAATTTAAATGGAAAAAAAAGATAGGAAGAAAAGATGATTACCTAAAGGCATGATGAATATTGAAATAATGCATTCTTTGGTATGTTTGTATAATTGCTAATAAAAATTGGTGAATATATAAAGGTCCAATTACCTAGGATTTTTCCCAGCTAAAAGAATATTATAATGGATTTTCTGTAGTTAAAAAATTTATTGCCATTAAATATTATTCAGTATAAGATTTACCTATTAAGGGATTTCCCTGGTGATCCAGTGGTTAAGACTCTACGCTCCCAATGCAGGAGGCCCGGGTTCGATTCCTGGTCAGGGAACTAGATTCTGCATGCTGCAACTAAGCGCCCACATGCCACAACTGAAAGATCCCGCATGCCGCAAAGAAGATCCCACACACGGCAACGAAGATCCCGCAGGCCACAACTAAGACCTGGCACAGCTAAATAAATAAATAAAATAATAAATATTAAAAAAAAAAGAAATTACCTATTAAAATCCAAAAGATTTTTCTCCATAAATATATTCTATTATATATTATAATGTTCAAGTATTTATTTAATCTATTATATAGCTATATAAAACAGTTTATATTTTATATAGATATACAATAGACATATAAATATATATTATATTTATATAAATATATATATTTATAAAATTCTCCTTTCCCCAAAAAAAATGTTTATCACTAGAAAATAAATTCCGTGAATTCTGATATTTTTCCCTTTTGTTCACTGTTACATCTTCAGTGCCTCAAACAATACCTGGCATATAGGTGATCAACATACATTTGTTGAAGCAATTATTGTGGGAACTAACCTTAAGGATTTCTAATGGCAATAATAGATTTATTCTAGACATTAGTTTGGCACTGGCAAGTCAAAGACAAATTTGACCTCTTCTCTGTTCTTAAGGACCTAACAGTGTGTTGATCTTTGTAAAATTGCACAGGGTAAGCATAGCTTTCAATTATTCCTTTGTCCTAAATGTGAGATCCAAAGCTAAGTGAGATTGAGAGATTTCCTCAAGTTCACACATCTAATCAGTAGCAGAGCAGAACTGTAACCCAGGATTTCTACCAGAAATTTCTTCCAAAAATTATTCTACATACCAAGGATTAAACTGCACATGTTTTGAGCCAGGAACTTAAGTGAGTAAACCTGAAGCAGTTCTTTAGTGGTCTCAGCCTCTGGCACGATTCTCAGTAAAAGACCAAGCAGATACTTGGGAGGGTCCCAAAGAAGTTGAGCCTACCATTTGATTTATGAATGTTAGAAGAGTTCTAGGGAAAGGAATTATCCCAGAGTCCACAGAATTCCTGAAGTTATGGGTGGGGGTCCTGAGGGAACCACTGAGCCAGGGTTGAAGTCTCTAATCTGGAAGTGCAAAAGAGGGTCATGTGGTTTTAATTGAGCTCTAAAGATAAACAGAAATTACTGTTATGAGCATTGCACATTGAGTGTACTTGTGATACTTGGTAGTTACAACGGTATGGATATATGTCCCAAATAAAAAATATACTGATAAAATACCAAAGATTAGAACAACTGATACTTAACCATACTCTGTAAGTATGTATATGTGTATATATATATATATATATATATATATAACATATATATATATGCCTTATAAATGTGCATGTCTTTAAATCATATGTTTCTACATCTAGAAGCATATTTTATTTATTTATTTTTATTTTTAATTTTTTAAAAATTTCACCATCATTTATTTATTTATTTTTATAAACTTCTGCATTGGGTCTTCATTGCTGCACGCAGGCTTTCTCTAGTTGTGGTGAGTGGGGGCTACTCTTGTTGTGGTGCGTGGGCTTCTCATTGCAGTGGCGTCTCTTGTTACGGAGCACGGGCTCTAGGCACGCGGGCTTCAGTAGTTGTGGCATGCGGGCTCAGTAGTTGTGGCTCGTGGCCTCTAGAGCGCGGGCTCAGTAGTTGTGGTGCACCGGCTTAGTTGCTCCGCGGCATGTGGGATCTTCCCAGACCAGGGATCGAACCTGTGTCCCCAGCATTGGCAGGCGGATTCTTAACCACTGCACCAGCAGGGAAGTCCTAGAAGCATATTTTAAAGAAACAATCTCAAATAAGGACAGAAGTTTTTGATAAAATGGTATAATTTTATGTATTATTTTAAAATAATGAAAACAAGAAAATATCCAATATAGAATGGCCTTAACGTTCTGTGATAAGTGTGTGTGTGTGTGTGTGTGTGTGTGTGAATATTCATTTCATGACTGTCTAATAACTACCTAAAAGTTAGTCACTATAAATCATTTCTTGCTTACTGATAATTCTCAGTTGAAAATAATTTCATTGAATGAGATTTCGCTTTTTCAAGGCATTGTTTCTCAAATAGTAGGTTCCTAGAATCCAAAGGAAAAATTTTTAGTGATTTGGGAAATTGTTTTTCCCCCTGTGGAAGAGACTGCACATTACTCAAATTTGAGAAACACTGTTTATTATAAAGTGTAAAGTCAACTATATATGTGTGTGCTAACACAGAAAACAATCCTAAAAGGAAATAAACAAAACATTTGACTGCTGTTGTCTTTTTTTTTCCAGAATCTTCTTTATTTTAAAGACTGTATGTTTCCTTTACCATCCAAAACAAACACACACACAAACAGTAAAGATTATATTAAAGCCATGTATAGCAGACGTTTGGTCCTGTCCAAAATATCCATGGAGACATTTGGTCCAAACCAAATGATCCTTGATGGTTCATCCTGTCCATAATCACTTGGCATGGCCCAAATATGCTCATGGAGTTTTTGTATAGGACCAAATTTCAAGTACCTTTAGGTGTGGACCAAATTTTTTATTAATCAAATATCTTATTTGATCAATAAAATATTTTTTTTGCCTTATAGATATTTTGGACAGGACCAAATGCCTTATAGATATTTTGGACAGGACCAAATGTCCTGCAAAGCAAAGCCATATCAAATTTATTGGTCATCCCCTGAATGATGCAGGCCAAGTACATCTTATTTAGTTTTACTATTTTTTTACTTAGGGTCATTTTTAACTGAAAATCTCGTGTATCAGCTCTTACAGCTATCAGATTATATTCCAGTTTACTAGTTGGTATGGATCTGCTAAGAACATTTTAACACTTTTGAGATCTTTGAACATATGCTCTGTAAAATTGTAGTAATATTACCTCTCTGATTAATTCTATGTTATTTTCACACAGCATATTTCCTATAGTCTAAATGAAAGTATACTATGAAACATAAATTATTAACTTTATTACTGTTAGGATTAGTAATAATTTTCATTATAGCTTGAGTAATGAGTGAGCCTGATTCTCTACTGGGAAAACAAGGATTAAAACAAAAGAGTTTTTATAAATTACTTAATTTTTTAGGACATTCATTTGTGAGATTGGTACTATTTTTTCTGTTTTCAAATAGGAAAGTGAACACAGAGAAGTTACCAAGTTTGATCAAGGCTACACAGGTTGTATATAAATGACACTATCAAAATTTGAATTTGGACTTTCTGTCTTCAAATCCGTCCTTTCAATCATTACTGTGTAATTCTGCTTCTCAAATTCCTTCAAAAACGAGGCCAAGAGTCTTATATTGCACCGTGCAGATTCATCATCTCTAGTATGGGCTCTGCACTTCATACTTCTTTCTTCTTCCATAGCCTGCTCCCAACCAAACCAGCTTCCCCATGCTCCATCTGGAGACTCAAACTCACTCGACATTTTTCTTTCCTCTCTTTCACTCAATTAAAAATATTATTCATGTATTTTCTGGGCCAGGTTTACCACCATGGCCCACATATATTAGATGTTGAGAAACATACAATTAAGATACAGGTATTCTTCAGAGATATTTGTATTATCTGTTATTCTTCAAATTATCTATTTAAATAAACTCTGAAGATGTTTTTAATTATGACCTGAAACCTGTGAGAGCAGTTTCTCAGTTCTGAATGACTAATAGAAAAAAAGCACCCTGTTTCTCTCTCTCTGTTTCTTTATTTCTATCTCTGCATGCCTGTATATCTATATTTTGCCATCAAACTCATAGAGTTCAAAAGCAACACTGGCTTCCAGTGAATGTTCCCATAGCGATATTAGCAAAGTTTCATTGCTGCTGGCACAGTGCTTATTTGAATGGGCCAGCAGGACCATTTCCTCCTGTGTTATGGGCTTCAGTGCACAGCAGAGAGCAACTAAGGCTGCACTGGTACACTTCTGAGTGCCTTTCTGCAGAGGTTACCTAAGGAAACAAGAAATTGGGAACCAGATGTGTGTCCCTTTTATATCTTCAAAGGAAAACCTTTCAATATCTGCTTACTGGAAGAAGTTTTTTTTTTTTTTTTCTTTTGTTGCCAAGGACAAGAATCCGGCAGAAATTTAAAAAGAAAATTAACTCTAAATGCCATCACCACATCAGAGCTTTCTAAAGTGGAAGCATTTATTGTCAATGCCAGTTCTGTGCCAGGGGGAGAATTACCAGAACACATGCACTAAATTTGCCCTGGAGAACCATAGAGGTTGTGGGTATGGGCTTGGCAGACAGGCAGACCTGGATTTGTATCTGAGTTTTGCTTCTCAAATTCCTTCGAAAATGAGACCAGGAGTCTTACATTGCATCGTGCAGATTCATCATCTCTAGTATGGGCTCTGCACTTCATATTTCTTTCTTCTTCCATAGCCTGCTCCCAACCAAACCAGCTTCCCCATGCTCCATCTGGAGACTGTGCTGTTTAGTGCTGTTTTAGATTAAGGTCTACTGGAAACAGACACTGAGACAGGAGTTGAGAAAAGGAGATTCTGGGAATGTACCAGTAGGGGAGGGAGTGGGCAAGAGAGACTGGGAAGCACAAGAACAAAGGATGCCTTATTCAACAGGTTAGAGTGTGTGCCACCAAGACTCAGTTCCATGGGGAAACCAAGAGACAGTGAGGAACATGCCTCAGTGTTCTTCCACCAGAAGAGCAAAGAAGCTAGATTTATGCTTTCGACTTTCATGTGTTATGGTCTGAGTCATATTCCTGAGACCATTAACTCCCTGGCACTTCTGGTCTAAGCAATGAACAGATGAGAAAAAACCCTCAGGTGGGGAGTTGCAGTAGGACCCTATCAGCATATACTGGAACCATAAGTGTCACATAGATATGGGTGGGGCTCCTACAGTACCTGCTCTACTAGGTTGGTGACTTACCTTCTCTCACTTTCATCTGTAAAAAGAACACAATAGTCAGTATTTCACGGTATTTTCAAAGGTTAGTTGGCTTTGCATGAGTAAAACACTTAACATAATGTCTGAGGTCAAAGGGCACAAACAGAAAAAATATAGCTATGTTTCACTTTTAAAAGATAGTTGACAAAAGGTATCTTTAAATCTATTTAAGGCACTCTAAAAAATATTTTAAGGCAGTCAGTTCCCTGAGCCACATGGTGAAAGTTCTTGCAAAATATTTGAAGTGCTTTTATCTAGAGAGAGAAGTCCTTTATTTGCAGGTGGGGTTAGGTATAGGGGTGAATTATGAGTCCACTTAGTAAGTAGTAAATGTGTACTAACTCCTGGGAAAGAAAAGGTCAAGTAGAAGGAGGGAGGAAGTGAATTAATTACAAAGCATCTTGCTAAACAATTCTAAGAACTTAAAAAAAAGGTTAAAGAAATTATTATGGTGCCAGACGCCGAATGTGGCTATGTCTGTGTTGACCAAGTAGGTCAATTTACTTAACCAAGAGAAGAAATAAAGGATACAAAAAAGAGGAGAGAGCCAGAAACAATGAAATCTTTAGTTGCCCTCTTGGGGGGGGTGTGTGTGTGTGTGTGTGTGTGTGTGTGTGTGTACACATTTATCTAGCAGAATTACTTGTGCAGCGTACAGAAGCTCTCTGTGAATGCGTATGTGTGCAGTGCTTACATTTGAGTTTAAGTTACCGATATGCGAAAAAAGAACTCTTCCTTGGATTCCATGGCTGTGTACCTTTCCATGTACAGCAAAACAACAAAATACACAGTACAAAACAAACCCCAATGCAAAATAAAGTAAGAACCTTAGAGTAGTTTATTTGATATAACTAGCTAATTAAGTTGCTCTTCTAGGACTATTTCAGATTCAAAGTTTAACGTAAGTCTCATCTGAGGTTTGAAATTTGATAGCATAGAGTTCCATGTGAAACATACAAAAGGAGGCAGAGACCTGAGTTTAAATTATGGCTGTGCCCTTTAATACACATTAGACAGTAACATAACCTCTGTAAGCCTCAGTTTCCAGGGTCACATGGTGAGAGTCGTAATTTTTACTGTGGATGAAAGATGCCTTTGCCATTCCACTTGAGCATAATCCAGCTCTTCCTGGTGCATATAGAATCATAACTCAGAGATAATTCATTTGATCATTACACCTTTAGGATTTTTCATAGTCCAACACATGACATATGGGATAGTTTCCACACATGGGCTGTGCTGAACAAATCACTATGTGATATAAATTTATAGATTTATAAATTGTAGACTGCCAGCAGCATCATGTATATAGTCATTAATTCACAATATTTATCAATAAACTATCATATATAGGACTCTGTTCAGGGATCACAGAAAAAATATGGTCAGGATATAGCCATAGTCCAGAAGTTGATTGTTTTAATAAGAAATATGTGTATAAAATCAACTATATAACTAATTATAACAGAAAGAGTGTTAAGGATTAATGGCTGTAATATCTACAGGTGACACTGTTGGTGGCAGGAGGGCATATGGAGGTAAAAACCAGAATCTGGAGCCAAAGTCTTTGGATTTGAACTCTAATTCTGCCACTTACTCTCAGTATGACTTCGGGCAAGCCACTTAACTTCTATATGCTTTAGTTTCTTCATCTTTAAAAAGAGATTCTTGTGGGGAGTACATTTTTCTTTAACACAGGGCAAGCAGTTAGTACAGTGTATGGAATGTGGCAAAGGCTAATTAAGTGTTAACCCTTATTATTATGTACTAAATTTTGGATGAAGGGACTTATGAACACCACTTAATCCTATCAGTACTATGAATTAAGGCTATTGTCATCCTCACTTTATGGATGAGTATACTTGGTTTCAAGACGTTACTTTAACTTGCCTAATATTACACAGATAATATACAGCCGAGACAAGTTTTCTTCTACATGATCCCAATTCAAGCTCCTAACCATATTGCACTTTGAAAAAGTAAGCAAAGCAAGGAGTAAAGCCAGGATAATGTTTTTGCTGGAAATTCAAACTTGGACAAATAAAAGCTGTGGGGGTGAAACAAAAAGGAGTGTTAATAATCTTATAACTGTGTCTGGGCAGGGCTTGTAATCCATTTAGAAGGTCCTTTTATGTTTTGTTGATTGATAATGTAATCAAAGTTACAGTTAAGTTTTATCCAATATTGAAGAGAGTTATAAAAAATAACCCCTTTTCAACATGAGTTATTGCCTTCCCCTATGTAAGACTGAAATACGTACTTAAAAGAACATAACACAAATATCCTTTTTTTTTTTTTTTTTTTTGCCAACTCAAGAATCTGAATTAGCTTAGGCTTCTGAGATCAAGGGAGAACTCAGGAGATGGGATCTGACAAGCTGACATCTGAATTCTAAGCAATCTCCTGTGAAAGTTCAGAAAAGCAAATTGGCTAATTCCAATTAGGTGAAGCCAGAAAGATGATGATGGAAGCTCAGCTTTACCTTGAGGCTGTGAAAAGATCTGTAAACTACCATTTTTCTATAATGAGTTCTTCATTGATAGTAGATTTAAAGCCCCTTTGCCCAGTACCTTTTATTTTACTTCCTTCAAAACTGATTAATCTCTAGGTGGCCATCCACTTAGTTACCTGTTCCAGAAACAAGTCATTAAACATATCCAGCAGTAAGCAGTAGATATATTCAAACTGGCCCATCTTACAGGAAGTACATAATCAGTGATTAAAGATGGGGTAATGGGATCACTTGAATCTTGAATGGGAATTTGCCTTAGTATAGCAATTAACATGTTTTAAAACTAAATTTAATAATCATAATAAGTTCAACTTCAATTACCATTACAAATGTTTGTATTTATTTTTGCAGAACAGTTGACATCTAATTAGCATGTTAAGAGCTGCTTGTGTTTAGATATTAATCAGATATATTTTAAAAATCTTAGAGTTATTTATTTAGGTAAGCTAGGCATAAGCATAATTATAATTAACTTATAATACTACATGACTCACCTCTCATATAACTGCTGGAACCATAACCATAAAAACCACTTGTTTATTCATTTATTCATTCCTTCAATAACATGGTGTATCAGAAATCAATTATTTCTTAAAATATTGGAAAATTATTCCAGCCCCTCTGGAAGGATGTCTGCCCCTCTATATTACTTCAGAACCCCAAAAGAGAAAGGTTTGGGGGGATATGTCTTAGCAAAGAAAACTGGCCTTGCCTATGAAGCTTCTTTCAACTTTTAATATCCCTATAATACTTGGATCATAGTTTATTAGTTTTTAATGCATTGTATTGTAATTTTTTTTATAAGTTGACACTTTCAAGTGGACTGTGAACTTCCAAACAATTATATTGAACCCTTTATTCCAGTTTGTATCCCCATTTCATAACATGGTATCTGGAAAATAATAGGCATCCATAAAGTTGATTAAAAAGAGTAAATTACCTACTGGTATGATCTGTTAAGAATGTGTACTTTAAATAGAGTTAACTCTTGGAAAATTCAGACTTTGGCATTAGACCTGGGATGAGAAACATGGCTCAGCTCAGCTCAGCTCTAGCAAACAGGGGCAAATTATATCTGACCTTCATCCATAGAACAGGAATTAGAATGGTAGTGAGTATAGAATGGTAGTATTACATGAGACAAATATAAAGTCTTTTAGCACAGTTTATGGCATGAAGTGAAGTGAGCACTTGGGAGGTGGAATTTTCCCTTTTTTATTTAATGTAGATAAACTTTGGAAATGAGATTGCATTTGAGAAAATCCACAGAAGTCTCAAGAATTGCCTCGAAGGTATAGCACTTGGCCAAAATTTGCTAGAAGGAAATATTAAGGTGGAGCCATTCTTAGGTTCACTTAGAATCTTCCAGTTACATGGCTTTGGAGAGCAATTTTGCTGACTTTGCAGAAGCTTCTTGGCCCTGTTTGCATGTGGCTTAGAGAAGTTATTTGAATTTCAGTAGCTCTGTCCTACTCTTGTGTCTCAGGGATATAGTTGTGTTTTCCCTGACTCAGAACCAGTGCTTGGAAGAAGGTAAAAATAATCTGGAAGGCAGTTTTTCTATCAAATGGAAGAAAGTGGGACTAAACTAGTGGGGCTAAACTAAGTCAGAGAACAAGCAAGTGCAATATTTCTCTTGTTGCCCTGGATGGGGGAAATGGCCTCTTTTCTGGCTAAGAAGAGTAACAGAAAAATCTAATATTCATATGAGACTTTATTCATATGTAGCACATTGAGAGAGAGGTCAGTCTGCCTGGTTACGTTACCAACAGTGACTGGGACCTCATTATCTCATTTTCCAATGCTTTCTACCTTCAGTTTGGTTGTTTGTTTATTTGTCTGTTTGTTTTTGTTTCTGTGTTCAGCAGCAGTTTCTAAGATGTCCCCAATAATGCCGGCCTCCTGATATTCATGCCCTTGTGTAATCCTCTCCCCTTAAGTCTAGGCTGGATCTCATGACTTGCTCCTAAAGAAGAGAGCACAGCAAAAACACTGGGATATGACTTCTGAGATTAGGTTATAAAAAGAGTCTGGCTTCTGTCTTGCTCAGCCTCTGTTGCTTTCTTACTTGCTCATTCTAATGGGAGCCAGTTGCCATATTGTGAGCTGTTCTGTGGAGAAGCCCACATGGCAAGGAAATGGGAGATGCATCCAGCCAACAGCCAGAGAGAAACTGAAGCCCTCAGTCCAGCAACCCAAAGGAACTAATATGTTCAACAAAAAAAATTTTAAACTAAACAAAAATGAAAATATAACAAGTCAAAATTTGTGAGATGCACGAGAACAGTGCTTAGAGGAAAATTCAGAGCATTTACTTTTATTATAGGAAAAAAGAAAGATCTCTAATCAATAATACAGGTTTCCAAAATTAAAAAAAAAAAAAAAACACACAGGAAAAAGAAGTGAACCCAAAGCAAAAAGAAGAAAAGAGTTAATAAATATAAAATCAAAAATCAATGAAATAAAAATAGAAAATAGAATGAATGAAAGCAAAAGCTGGTTCTTTAAAAAGATAATTTGATAAATATCTAGCCAGACTGATATGAGAGAAGAAATAAATTATAAATATTAGGCATGAAAGTATAAATATCTTTTTGAGATCCTGATCCTAAAAATTTTTGGATATATACCCAGGAGTGAGATTGCTAGATTATATGATTGTTCTAGTTTTGATTTTTTAGGAACCTCCATAGTGGCTGCACCATTTTGCATTCCCATTAACAGTGTACAGGGTTTTCAGCTTTTCTACAGCCTCCCCAACCTTTGCTATTTTAGTTTTAAGTAATAGACATCCTAACTGAGGATGAGGTCATACCTCATGGTTTTGATGAGCATTTCCCTCATGATTAGTGATTTTGAGCACCTTTTTATGTACTTGTTGGCCATTTGTATATCTTCTTTGGAGAAATATCTATTTAACACCTTTGCCAGTTTTAAAAAATTGAGTTATTTGCATATGCATGCACACGTGTGTGTGTGTGTGTGTGTGTGTGTTTGCTTTTGAGTTGTGAAAGTCCCTTAAATATTTTGGAAATTAACCCATTGTCAGATATACGGTTTGCAAATATTTTTTTTCCCATTCTGTATGTTGCTTTCTCACTCTGTTGTTCATTTCCTTTGCTGTTCAGAAGCTTTTTAGATTGATGTAGTCCCACTTGTTTGGTTTTGTTTTTGTTTCTTGTGATTTTGGTGTCATATTAATGAAATCACTATCAAGAACAATGCCATGAATCTTCATGTGTGTAGATTGTCTGCGGTATTCCTTTAAAATTCTACAATGCCGCTGGGGTCCATAGTGATATCCTTTCTTTCATTCTTAATATTTTTACAGTTTTCCTGATGTATAATTGATATACAGGAAATTACATGTATATAATGTATACACTTTGATGCATTTGGATGTATGCATACATTCGTAATTCCGTCACCACAACCAAGGTAATAAATATATCCAGTACTTCCAAAAGATTTCTTGTGTCCATTTGGGTTTTTGTTTTGTTTTGTTTTGTTTATTGTGGTAAGAACACTCAAAGTGAAACCCACCCTCTTAAGTTTTTAAGTGCACAGCACTGTATTAACTATTGGCACAATGTGGTACAGCAGATCTCTAGAACTGATTCACCTTGCATAACTGAAGTTTTATGTGCAATGAATGACAACTTCCCATTTCCTTCATCCTCCATTCCCTGGTAACCACCGTCCTATTTTCTGCTTATGTAAGTTTGACTACTTTAAATAACTCATGTAATTGAAATCATGCAATATTTGTCCTTCTATGACTAACTTATTTCACTAAATATAATGTCTTTCAGATCCATCTATGTAGTCACAAATAGTAGGATTTCCTTTTTTAAGGCTGAGTAATATTCCCTTGTATGTATATACCATATTTTCTTTTTTAACATCTTTATTGGAGTATAATTGCTTTACAATGGTGTGTTAGTTTCTGCTTTATAACAAAGTGAATCAGTTATACATATACATATATCCCCATATCTCTGCCCTCTTGCATCTTCCTCCCTCCCACCCTCCCTATCCCACCCCTCTAGGTGGTCACAAAGCACCGAGCTGATCTCCATGTGCTATGTGGCTGCTTCCCACTAGCTATCTAGTTTACATTTGGTAGTGTGTATATGTCCATGCCACTCTCTCACTTTGTCCCAGCTTACCCTTCCCCCTCCCTGTATCCTCAAGTCCATTCTCTAGTAGGTCTGCATCTTTATTCCTGTCTTGCCCCTAGGTTCTTCATGACTGTTTTTTTTTGTTTGATTTTTAGATGCCATATATATGTGTTAGCATATGGTATTTGTTTTTCTCTTTCTGACTTCACTCTGTACGACGGACTCTAACTCCATCCACCTCACTACAAATGACTCAATTTTGTTTCTTTTTATGGCTGAGTAATATTCCATTGTATATATGTGCCACATCTTCTTTATCCATTCATCCATTGATGGACACATAGGTTGCTTCCATGTCCTGGCTACTGTAAATAGAGCTACAGTGAACATTGTATACCACATTTTCTTTATCCATTCATCTGTCAATAGACATATAGGTTGTTTCCATATCTTGTCTATTGTGAATAATGCTGCAATAAACATGGTGTTGCAGATAGCTCTTCAAGATCCTGATTTAAATTCCCATCAAAAAAAATCCCAATAGCACTTTTTACAGAAATATTAATAGAAAAAAATTCTAAAATTGATCACCCATGAGCTGTTCTTGCATGGTCCTTACCTTAAAAGCATTCATTAGACTCTAAGAACTGGCCAACAGGATAGATCACCAGCTAGTTTCCAGTCTGACCACTGGGTAATGCACACGGGGAACAGTTCCAAATGCATATGCAGATACTTTGAAAACAACTGACTTTTTATTTTTATTTTTTTTTCGGTATGTGGGCCTCTCACTGTTGTGGCCTCTCCCGTTGCGGAGCACAGGCTCCGGACGCGCAGGCTGAGCAGCCATGGCTCACCGACCCAGCCGCTCCACGGCATGTGGGATCTTCCTGGACCGGGGCACAAATCCGTGTCCCCAGCATCGGCAGGCGGACTCTCAACCACTGCGCCACAAGGGAAGCCCCAAAACTGACATTTTAAATACTAATTCAATTTTTAAAATAATTACAGAACTAGTCAAGTTATCATTCAATTTTAGTGATTTTAATACAAATCCAGAATATGTACTAGTATGACACAACTTAAAAGTAGTATAAATATTCTCACAATATGAAAGTGCATCATATCGTCCAATAAATACCACAATAGGTTTTGCTTGCCTATTTCCGTATAGGAAATGTAGAAGTAAAAATGGGAAAAAAAATGTGTCACTAAACCTTTGATGAATGTTTGTTATTTTGAGATTTATGATAGAGGATTCTTGACTCAGAAGAGGTCTGGCTCACCCACTGAACTGCAGTTACTGTCTGTATTGTGGCACCAAGCTCTAACTCAACAATAATATTCACCAGATGCTTGGGGTATAAAAAAGAAAAGTAATCAAAATCAATATGAGCCTATTTTTATAGAAAACTGTACTTCATAAACAGCACTTCATCTTACGAGTTCAGAACACAGAAGTTTCTTCATTCTAGAGTTTGTCAAAACTTCTCTTTCTCGCCTACATTTTTTTCTCCCCCTTCCACAAATTTAAAATTCAATTTGTTAAACGTTTATGAAGATCAATACAATTATTTAAGGATAGTGGACCAAATGTCATACTGTAGAAGCCCAATGCATCAGGAGATAAGATATATTTTTATATCCTTTGATCATACAAGAACCATTACAGTATAAAATGTATTCAAATAATACTTACTGAATGTGTTTAGCCTGTACCAGACCCTGACTTGTAGCCTTAATCTCTAAAATAAATAAATGTTTTTCATCCAAGATAAGGATTGAAATCAAGAGGTGTTTAACTTTATATGGCAAAGTCAGATAACTTGCTTTGCTTAACCTAGTTTGGTTTGGATATTCTGTCATTTGCAATCATTGAGTTCTGAGTTGTACAGAAGTGTTCAAAGAGGAAGTAATGTCCGACATGGATGTTGTAGGAGGTATCTGGGTTGGGGACATTTCCTGCAGTGGAAACGCTATATGCAAAGAAAATGAAGTGTATACATGCACATACACACACACACACACACACAGTGTGTCAAAATAGTAGTAATGATCAATAGTAGTGAAAATGTAGGTAGAAAGAGAACTAATCATGAAAGACCCTTTTTAGACTTCTCACTACGAGACACTAGGATTAATTTTATCATTTTAAGTGTGTGTTTGTGTGTGACATGAGATATGTTTACATTCCTATTTTAGAAACTGGAAAGCATTGATTTGATGGGGAGGTGCAAGAGATACCTTGATCAGTTAGTAGCTATTATGACAATAGTCCAGAAAACGGAAATCATATGAAATGACTAAGGTCATCAGTAAAATTTAAAACTTCATGTTATTTAAGTTAACTCTTCAGGTTTTCTGTAATATAATTTTATATTTTTTTAATATTTTGTTTTATATTTTATTTATACATATTTTTTAAATGCAAGATAAAACTTTAGATTATGGGTTATAGAAACTGAAGTTTATCCTACTCTTATATTCACTTTGGGAGGTTTTTAAAACCAGCTTTTTGTATAAAAATAACAGAAAAGCTATACTGGAGCAAGTGACTTTAACCCACTAAGTTTCTGTTACTGTGTTTCTCCAGTAAGGATAATAATATCCATCCATCTGGACCCTGGGAATGATGTCAGGGTTGTTTAGTTGGGATTAGAAGTTATATTTTTCTGGAATTTGCTTATCAGAGCAGAAAATGGTAAAAAGAAAATCATTTAAATATGAGTCTTAAAGACTTTCATGACTGATCCATGGAAATCAAGATGGGGACAATGTCCAAAGGGCAGAAGTGAGAACAGTAAATGACACCAGTTGCTAGTGGTTCAGTTAAATGCAGTAGAAACAAGGGCAACAACAATATAGTCATTGCCCTGGAAATTGTTCTTGTTTTTCTTTGTTCTTAGAATGGCAAGATTCAAGGCTTGCTCATGATTTTTACCAGCAGGGCCTTAAGGACATGTATATATTAGATTAGTTTAAATATTTGGGAATATTAGTTAGTTTAGATATTTGGGAATATCATTCATTCTTCATCATGTCATCATGAAGAAAAATGGTTATGAATTTGATTCAGCAAGGGCAAGTTAATGTTGGCTATTGATAAAATCATTGTTATTTTGATTAAGGCAAAAGAAACTGTTTTGTTTTGTTTTGTTTTTTCTTTTCTTATATCCCCTCCCTCTTGCACCTCCCTCACATTCTCCCCTATCCTGCCCATGTAGGTCATCACAGAGCACCGAGATGAGCTCCCTGTGCTATACCGCAGGTTCCCAGTAGCTATCTATTTTACACACAGTAGTGTATTTATGCCAAACCTAATCTCCCAATTCATCCCACCCTCCCTTCCCCCCATGTGTCTGCACATCTGTTCTCTACATCTACATTTCTATTCCTGCCCTGGAAGTTGGTTCGTCTGTACTATTTTTCTAGATTCCACATATATGCATTAATATATGATATTTGTTTTTCTCTTTCTGACTTACTTTACTCTGTATGACAGGTTCTAGGTCCATTCACCTCACCACAGATAACTCAATTTTGTTTCTTTTTATGGCTGAGTAATATCCCATTGTATATATGTACCACACCTTCTTTATCCATTCATCTGTTCATGGACATTTAGGTTGTGTCCATGACCTAACTATTGTAAATAGTGCTGCAATAAACATTGGGGTACATGTGTCTTTTTGAATTATGGTTTTCTCATGGTATAAGCCTAGTAGTAGGATTGCTGGGTCATATGGTTGTTCTATTTTTAGGTTTTTAAGGAACTTCTGTTCTCCACAGTAGCTGTATCAATTTATATTCCCTTTTTTTTTTTTTTGCCGTATGCAGGCCTCTCACTGTTGTGGCCTCTCCCGTTGCGGAGCACAGGCTCCGGACGCGCAGGATCAGCAGCCATGGCTCACGGGCCCAGCCGCTCCACGGCATGTGGGATCTTCCCAGACCGGGGCACGAACCCATGTCCCCTGCATCGGCAGGCGGACTCTCAAGCACTGCGCCACCAGGGAAGCCCTGTAGATTTTTTGATGATGGCCATTCTGACCGGTGTGAGGTGATACCTCATTGTAGTTTTGTTTTGCATTTCTCTAATGATTAGTGATGTTGAGCATCTTTTCATGTGCCTCTTGGCCATCTGTATGTCTTCTTTGACAAAATGTCTGTTTAGGTCTTCCGCCCATTTTTTGATTGGGTTATTTGTTCTTTTGATATTGAGCTGCATGAGCTGCTTGTATATTTTGGAGATTAATCCTTTTTCAGTTGCTTCGACTGCAAATATTTTCTCCCCTTGTGAGGGTTGTCTTTTCGTCTTGTTTATGGCTTCCTTTGCTGTGCAAAAGCTTTTAAGTTTCATTAGGTCCCATTTGTTTATTTTTGTTTTTATTTTCATTACTCTAGGAGGTGGGTCAAGAAAGATCTTGCTGTGATTTATGTCAAGAGTGTTCTTCCTATGTTTTCCTCTAAGAGTTTTATAGTGTCTGGTCTTACATTTAGGTCTTTAATCCATTTTGAGTTTATTTTTGTGTATGGTATTAGGTACTGTTCTAGTTTCATTCTTTTATATGTAGCTGTCCAGTTTTCCCAGCACCACTTATTGAAGAGGCTGTATTTTCTCCATTGTATATTCTTGCCTCCTTTGTCACGGATTAGGTGACCATAGATTAGGTGCATGGGTTTATCTCTGGGGTTTCTATCCTGGGCTGTTTGCTTATTTTTAAATTTGTAGGTTCTGTATGTTATAGCTAATCTTTTTTTTTCTGTCCTTTTTTTTTTATTACTTACCTGTTTTATACATGATAGTGTATATAGGTCGATCCCAATCTCCCAATTCATCTCACCACACCCACCCCATGCTTTCCCCACTTGGTGTCCATACGTTTGTTCTCTACATCTGTGTCTCTATTTCTGCCTTACAAACAGTATCATCTTTACCATTTTTCTAGATTCCACATATATATGTTAATGTATGATATTTGTTTTTCTCTTTCTGACTTATTTCACTCTGTATGAGTCTTTTTTTTTTTTTAATTTATTTTTTTGGCTGTGTCAAGTCTTAGTTGCGGCACGTGGGATCTTCATTGAGTCATGCAGGATCTTTTGTTGCAGAGCACTGGCTTCTCTGTAGTTGTGGTGTGTGGGTTTTCTCTTCTCTAGTTTTGGCGCACAGGCTCCAGGGCACGTGGGGTCTGTAGTTGTGGCACACTGGCTCCAGAGCACATGGGCTCTGTGATTTGCGGCACATGGTCTCTCTAGTTGAGACGCACAAGCTCAGTAGTTATGGCACACGGGCTTAGTTGCCCTGCAGCATGTGGAATCTTAGTTCCCTGACCAGGGATTGAATCCGCATCCCCTGCATTGTAAGGCAGTTTCTTTACCACTGGACCACCAGGGAAGTCCTGAAGAAACTGTTTTTGTAACTGTTTTGAAAGCCGTTAAACAACCAAAGTGTTATTAGAATAAACAAGTCAAATATATGCATTTAACTTTATTCATACCAGCCTCTGGGATGTTTACCAGAGATTTTGTGGGTATTCGACTGACCATTTGTATAAGAACTTTTTGTATCTTTTAAATCATGTATGGGTTCTTTGGCAAGACCTACAAGATTTTATTAGATTCATTAGCTTTTCTGAAGAGTGTGGCTGGGGAAAATTGGCTGCAACAGCTATATTGTGGATTTTGGTTCTCATTTTAGTGTGCTCTGAAATCTTTTTTAAGACCTTAGGTGTCAAACTTGCAGAAAGGAGGCCCACAGTTAATATAAAAGTATGGTTTTGCTTTCTCTCTATCTGGTAGGGCCCAGAAATACAAGTGAAAAGAGACTTTAAAACCGTTGTGATAAATCTGCCCCATCCATTTAGCTTAGTAACTGTAATTTGACAGATAACCTCTTCTACTTAAAAAGTGCTCTATAGTTTGACCTTTATAATTTTAATGCAGAGTTGTTATGATTTTGATTCCAAAGTTAATTAGTAGCAAAGAATATGTTTGAACAACAGGTTTTCTGGCTTTAATTTGTTGCCTCCCCCACCCTCTTGCCAACTAATTTATTTCAATGGTGAAAATACTTAGTCACTGATCAGTAAAAACTAACCCTATGCAGTCATTTCTGGGGAAGCAGTTGCCATCTCTTTGTACTTCTGCCGCTCTGACCTCAGAAGCCAAAAAACCTGACACTCTCTCCAATGTTTTGGTAGCTAGACCATGGCCACATGACCTTACCTCTTTATAGCAAGTCAGTGTTTTTGTCCAGGACTTGGGACCATGAGTTAGGAGTACAAAGCATGGAGACAGTTCAGAAATCATTTTGAAGTGAGGGCAGCAGCCTCCATTTCTTGAGCTAAGAAGCAGGTAAAGAAGCAGTGGTGGACTCTACAGTGCTATAGACCAACCTCTTTTGGTTCTCTTGTTTCCCTATGAACAAGCTAATATCCTTCTATTAAACTTACTTTCCTCTGAGTTAGCTGGTTATCTTTTGTTGTCCACAAACAAAAACTTGATACAAATAATTAATTGATACAAATTGATTTAATTGATACAAATATTTAAGATGGGGCAAAATAGCAGTATATGCTGCCAAAACCTTCTACCCTGGAGGATACATATTTTTAGCGCTTTGGTGGCACAGATATGATTACGATACCATCCTTATCATTGACTTCCAGAATATTGTTTTGATCCAAAAGTTTTGAGTTTTACACACACATACTCTAGCTGAGATTAATATACCCATTATTAATTGATTTTAACACAGTATTGGCCAAACTTTTAATATACATGATGCAATAGGACATGACATAAAAGAAGCAGATGCCAAATGATCAGTGTTTATTTAAAAGCTTAAAGAAGAATATCTGTCTCTTTTATAAAAAAGTATTATGTGATAAAAATTTATTCTCAGTTACTCAAAATATCCAATAATATTATTATTTGATGTCAGACACTAGTGATTTGAATTATATCACTATTTTAAAGAAATGATTAACCTCATCAACAGAATTGTAAACATAAAACTTTTCTGTAGTTTTCTTCTTCCATAACAAAAATATGTGGAACTTTCTAGGCCAATGTTGTTAAAATCATTAACTAATGGGTATTTTAATCTCAGTCAGTGTATGTATAAGTGTACACAAAACTCAAAGCTTTTGGATCAAATAAAAACATTGTGTATTTGAACAAAAATCACTTAATGTAGATAATCCTTTAGGAACTAACTATAATCCAGTTTAGCATTTATTAGGACATTCTTTGTTATGCAAGCTGTAAATGGGCCATGGGAAAAAACTTACCATTGTATCTGGCAAGTGGATACTTCTGCCCAGGGTTGAAATCTTGACTGAGGGATATAAAGACCCAGAAAATTCAGAATCCAGGGTAAAGGTTAAAAGCACGTGTTATGACATGACATAAAACAGATTATTGTCTGAGGCCCAGGTCCACCCCCTTCTGTATATTGCACACATGTGTATTATATTGCTATTAACATCTTGAGTAAGTTATCACCTAACCTCCCAGATCTCAGTTTCCTCAATATCAACGTGGAAATAAAATTGCTATTTCTAATTTATACGCTTTTTTGAGGATTAAATTAGGTATTGAATATAGAATGTTTAACCAAATGCTTAACACATAGTAGATGCTGTGCAGCTGTTGGCTGTTATCAGTATTGGTGTTATTCTTTTGTTTCATCTGTCACTAATCTTTATTTTTCTTCCTGTTAATTTATTATTACAAGACAGTGACCACAATTTAAGAAGGTAAAATATAGTGAATATCTAAATAAAAAGATGCACCTTAACTGTATTTAAATAAAAGCCATTATACCTATTTGGAGCAATGAAAAGTGTCAAATTCAATGGTAATTATTCAGTGCTCCAGTGTACACAAGTGGGTTCACATGAGATAAGTTTCTGGAACTGTCAAGATTTAACACAAGCAGGAATAATGAATATATTAATAATGAGTGTTTCTACCAGAGGACATTAATGCTGGCTGAAAACTATATGAATAGTAGTAACCGAGAATAAAAATTTTGGATCAGATATTATAGTTCTCTTGCAAATATTTTCTCTCAGGTAGCACAGCCACCAGGAATGAATTAAAATGAAGTATTTTTAAAGAGAAAGAACTGCTGACAAGCTAAATGGTATTAAGGAACATAGAATCAGGAAGAATTTCAATCTTTTAGTAAAATGAAATGAAAAAGGGAAAACCCAGAAAGAGGCTGGCCTCTTTAATAAATGTTGGGCTTCAACATTTATTATTAAAAATACCTCAAGTGATCAGGTGAAATTGGCTACTTCCTGAAATATTTCTGGAAGGACCTTAAATAAACAGAAAATTATGGTCCCAGCTAGGGGGTAAAAGGCACTTTTGATAGGTAATTGACTCTGAAAGGCAAATATAATAAAGCTCTATTAGTCAAAGGGATGGCAGACTCATCACTATTTTTTTTTTTTTTTTTTTTAATTTTTGGCTGCATTGGGTCTTTGGCTGCCTTGGGGAACCCGTGTCCCCTGCATTGGTAGGCGGACTCTTAACCACTGCACCACCAGGGAAGCTGTGTTGCTGGGCGTGGGCTTTCTTTAGTTGTGGCAAGCGGGGGCTGCTCTTTGTTGCAGTGTGTGGGCTTCTCATTGCGGTGGCTTCTATTGTTTTGGAGCATGGGCTCTAGGTTCGCAGGTTTCAGTAGTTGCAGCACACAGGCTCAGTAGTTGTGGCATGTGGGCTCAGTAGTTGTGGCTCGCGGGCTCTAGAGTGCAGGCTCAGTAGTTGTGTCACACAGGCTTAGTTGCTCCACAGCATGTGGGATCTTCCCAGACCAGGGATCGAACCTGCGTCCCCTGCATTGGCAGGTAGGTTCTTAAACTCTGCGCAACCAGCGAAGTCCCCTTTTTTTTTATGACTGCTTTTCTTTTAGTCCATCCAAAACATTCCTCCATCCTCTTCCTTGTTCTTTCTCACTGAATAGAACTTTGTTGAAGCCCAAGTCTACTTGTTAATCAGCAGAACTAAATACAAGGAGAGGAACTCACTATGTCCTGTAGAGTGCATTACACTCTCCCTATTCCAGATACTAGGGGCAAGGCTGGGTCCTCTCTAGTCCTGGCCAGGTACAGGGATACCTACTGAAGCACCAGGATCTCCTCCATCAATCTCCACCAAATCCAGGAAGTCTCCTAAAAGACAAGATCCACATCTCTTGGCTCAGGTTTTCCATCCACAGCAATATCAGCAAGCAGGACTCATGAGTCTGAAGACATCCACAAATACTTGGAATATTTTTACTGGCTGCAACAAGTCCTGCAGAGAAACAAGAGGCAAGGAGATTATCTAATGCCCATTTTCCACTTAAGATTTAACTTTCTTCCCCTGCTGACTCCTCGAAAACTTCAGTATGGTACTCCTCTTTTGTGTTAGCAATAATGCCCAAACTAGCTCTTTTCCATCTCCCAATTTATCATGTTTCAGTCTGAAAAGATTTTGTTTGTTTGTATAGTACCTGTAAAACAGAATATATTCCATGCATAGCTATACAACAAAACTCTTAGAATCTACATTTCCCAGAAACCAAATAATTTATCCCTTGTATAATAAAGTAAATTTATCTATGGAACAGTGCCACCAATTATGCCCTGTTTATAAGTTTTCTACCTTCTTATTAAAAAAAAATCTTTCTCTGTATCCTTCTCTCTTGATCAGCATATCATTATCCTTCATCAAGTATAAAGGTTTTATAGACATCAGTTCTTTGAATTCTTACATTAAACCTATGTACATGATGTTACAAATCCTTACAGAATAGTTACACACACACAAACACACATGCACTCACCCCTAGGGACATAAGCAGAGAAAAGAGTGGGCTAAGAAGTGATTGATAGCTGTAAAGGTGAAAAGTTCTCTGTAAGTCTAAATGTCTTTTTCTGATTTTTGTAAGTGAGGAAATTGAGAATAAGGGAAGTTAAGTAAATAAGTCTTCCAAGATCTGTCTGTAACTAAAAGACAGTGCTGGGATTTGAACTTATATTATTCTGATTCTAAAATCAATACTCTTTCCACTGCATCCTCATCAATATTTACAGATGGGCATCTGCTTGAATGTTCTCCAAGAAAAGAATGTAACATTAAGTCAGTCAATAGAATCTCAGGAAATAATGTCTCCTTAATTATAATGGAGGAATTTATCTTTTTATATTTTAAGCTAATTCTAGGTAGTTTCTTAGCAGATGTTTTCCCCCTGTGCATTAAGAATCCAGGCTGATTTCAAATTCAGTGACCTGTAATCTAATGTATAACCGGGAAAAATGAATTGCTAGTAAATTTCAAATTAGTTCTTCAATACTAGTTAAATGAATCGCCTCATTTTTCAAGACAGACTAATAATCAGAATTACAGATGGTCTGTATTCTGTTATTAATGTGAGGGACCTAATCACACACTAAAAATATAGTACATCAATGAATCTCCTTGGGAAATCAGAAAGAAATTGAGCATGTCCATTGCTGTCAGCCTGACCTTCAATATATGACAAGATGCCAAATTACTTAAGATTTCCAGAAATGGAGAGAAGTAAGGAAAGCATTTCAAAAAACAAAACAAAACAAAAAAACCCTCATTCCATAATTCAGAACGTGGCTTGTATAAATAATGCTTAAAGTCTAGGAGTTATTTTGCATACCTACAGTGGTGGTTGAGAACCACATGTCTATTCAAAAATCTCCAACCATAGTTGGAGAGGAGGGATCCAGTCTACTTGAGACACACAGTGAGTTCTGAGGAACAGAGTTCAGGAAGGAGTGAAAAGACTCCAATAATAGATAGGCTTCATAAAAGAGGATAGGCTTCGGACAAATATGTCTTCATGCTGTATCATTTATGTTCTCTGAATATTCCTCACATAGGTTTTTACATATACACTGTTTTTTAAAATTTTACCAAATTTTTTCTGATGGCAAAGATAACTGTGTTGTCTTTCTTCATATGGTCAGGTTCTGTCTTCTTCCAAAAGCCACTAACTAAGCCGTAAGGCAAATAAATTACTGCTGGAGCATCTGGAGTTTTCCTAAGATACCTTATTCTGAGGAAATTCTAAGAATTGATTTATTCTAATGAAGTATGAATCAAGTGTTAAAATGTACCTCAGTTATACCCCCTCTTTTTTTTATTTCTCCCATGGAGTTATACAAGCCTATAAAAGGGTTTATTATTATTATTGATAATATTGTTCGTGGAAATACTAGCCTATTAGACCAACAAATTATTTCAGATTTCTTATTTCCCTCCTCCTATTTTTTTCTTTATTTTTACTCATGCATGATCCCGAGGTTAACTTTCACTTGTGATGAACCCTTTCTCTTATTTGACCAAGATTCACCAATATGAAAATAAGATTTGGATTTTATTTTCTTAAATTATTATATAGATACAGACATAGGAAGGTATATAGATAGATAGATAGATAGATAGATAGATAGATAGATAGATAGATCGATCGATCCTTTGGACTCACATCTTATCTCTGTTCCATGGCTGTAGGCATCTCAGTACCTCCATCTGTAAAATAAGAATAGACATCCTTATCTGATAGGGTTATCAGGAAGATTATACAAAATAATATGAGTAAATCACTTAGTCAAGGGGCAAGCACATCACTTGCCCCTTGTTTGAGCAACCATTCATCCATTCTCCTTGATTAATTCTTGAAATCAATATTGTCATCGAGTCTGTATGGGAATACATTTTTAAAATAAGTTAAAATAAGTTAAATAGGTATTTAGAAATATGTTCTATCCCAGTAATTCATGATATTTCTTAACCTCAGCTGGTATCTTGAATCATACCTTGCCTTTGGCTTAACTTCGCTGAGCTTCCAGAATTTTCAGATCTCAAATTACAGGTCCTATAATTCTCAGGTTCTGAGATCCTCCCAAATTTAGATTCACTTAAAGCCCCTGGTAGAAAGAATCCAGTATGTGCATGATCTTGTTAGAGACCATCATGTTTGTTTCCCAGGCTCTTAGGATTAATATATCCTATTGATTAATACTAATAATAGAATCACTGGAGAATCCTCATATTTTTAGGAAGTGAAAGATGCATTCATATACGCAGCAGTGTCATATGATTTACACTCCAGAAGTCTGGGAGGCTGCTGGTATCAGCATCATTTTATAAATGAAGAAACCAAGACTATGAAAGACCACAAAGCTATTTAGTGACAAAGTCAAAGTCAAATCCAGGCTTTCAGACTCCAAATCCTTTGGAAAATCTTTTGATTCCATACAAGATTGACTTCCATAAACTTTTAGAACTGTCAAGACCCTTTAGAGATTCACAAGCTACACCTCCTTTTTTTTTTGTTTGTTTGCTTGTTTTGATTTTTGGCCAGTAAGAAAATTGAAGCCCAAAGAGCAAAAGTTCTTGTTTAGATTATATAACACTAATAAAACATTGAAGGTGTTTCTTCCTGATCATTTTTACATTTTCCGTAAGAAGTTGATCTCAAATCTTTCATGAGAAACATTTAGATAATTAGTCTGCACAAACTTCTGTTTTAATGACATAGTCTTTGAATTTCCCTGTCCGAAAGAGCATAACATTGGTTTATCTTTTTTTTTGGTTTATCTTTTAAAAAGTCTTAGTTTCATAGGGAAAAGTAGGTCATGATGCTAAAATATAGCATGTGAATAGCCTCATTTAATTTGTCCTTCTGTAACTGCCTTCTTTCACTTAGCATAATTTCTTCAAGGTTTGCCTATATTAGAACATATGACAAGATTTCATGATTTTTTAAGGCTGAATAAAATTCCACTGTATGTATATACCATGCTTTTTTGTTCATTAATCCATTGATGGACATTTGGATTGTTTCCATCTGTTGTGTGTAATAATGTAATAGTGCTGCCGTGAACATGAGAATTACAAATATCTCTCCGAGATCCTGATCTCAATTCTTTTGGATACTGCATGATTCTATTTATATAAGGTATCTAAAGTAAGCAAATTCTTAGAAGGAGAAAGTAGAATGGTGGTTGCTGGGTGCTGGAGGGGAGGGAGAAATGGGGAATTGTTCTTCAAAGGGTATAGAGTTTCAGCCATGCAAGATGAAAATGTTCTAGAGATCGGCTTTACAACAACGTGCATATGGTTAACAATACTGTACTGTACACTTAAAAATTTGTTAAAAAAGGTAAGGAAAAATCTCCTGACCATCAGTCAACTTAAGTTGTTGTGAAAGCTATCTATAAGGCTAAAATTCTATTTTATTTAAGTAATATGTTTTAAAGAAGATATAAGAGATTGCTTATGTATCATGTAATTGATGCATTTTAAAAGGTTAAATCATATCTTTAATACTAGTCATGAGTAAACATTTATATCTACCTCAACCTCTGTGTATGTTTATAGCCAATTTTGACCTTCCCATCAGTCACTGTAGAGGTCACAGGCAATGGACCATAAGTGTCCATCATCCAATGGGAACTGTCAATCCAATCATTTTGAAGTAAGCTTAGGAATACACTTAATAAGTGGAATAATCATTTTTCTGTCCTCTTCTTCGGCTTGTCTTTCTAGACATATGTTAATTAAGTTTTCAATCATTGCCAGAAATCCTAAGGAGATGAAATTCATTTGTTATGTTATCTTAAGGGTTGTTGAAGGAGTTTTAATGTCATCTGCTGGAACAACAGCTGAATTCAGGGATGTTACATAACAGTCCCAGCATAATATGTATTGGGTAACAAAGTCAGATGTAGGCTGAGTATGATAAAAATAAGTGAACTCATGTTGTAACCTGATACTGAATTCAATCTTTGGTTTGGATGTAACAGAATCTGTTGTATTTTTGTTTGAGTAGTCATCATCCTTTACCTGCGTTTATGGTTTTGTGTTATTAGATATATGCCAGATTTACACTGAAGCTATTTATTATAAACACTATCTATGTACTGTAAATATTTAAAAGTGTACACACAGAAGTTATAAATGTAAGTCCAAACTGTTCTACGTATAGTAGCCAAGGAGTCAGGTCTCTAATACTAACTTTCTGTGTTAGTAAATTCTTGTTCCTAGGTTTTGATTTCTTGTTTGTAAATGGAAGAAACATGAGCAGACTGTTTTTAAGGCCTGTACTAGAGCTAAGCTGTTCCAATAAGACATGACATTTTATTGAGCCCCATGTGCTGAGCCCTGGACTGGATATTCCACACACATCTTAATACCACAATAGCCTTGTGAGAAAGGTAGCGTTACAGTGTCCTATATCAGAACAGTAATGGGAATTCTCCAAAAATCAACAACTGATACATAACAAAGTGAGAATGTACAGTCAGGCCTGCCTACAAAATCCAATTCTTTCTAAGTCAAATTTCTACTCACTACATGCACCAAGAGTTGGAAAATTCCATGATGTTGTTCCCATCCTATCCTCTTATGGAATAGAAAGTGTTTCAGATATTAAAACAGATATTAAGAGATTATAAAACATCTATTTTAATCTTGAACTCAAACTTAAAAATTGGAGAGCACAAGTGAAGAGGTTCTTGGGCAAGATCCTTCTGGAAATCTCTCCTAACATTCTTGTAGGCAGTGTGCACTTCTACTTCTAGTTAATCCTGGCCATCAGCATGAGGGCTATTTTCAGTTTCTGTAATTTTTAAAATCCCTTTCCAGCCAGAAATCCAGCTAGAAATGCTCCCAACTATCCACCTGAGTTAGAGCACTCAGCAGAGACCAGACATTATATTCTTTGGCACTGTGTTACCTTTCCCTCCCTCACTTTTTCTGCTGCAGTGAAAAATGATTCATATAAAGGGAACTGGAATAGTAAAAACAGAAAGAAACCATGAGAAAGACTGCTTAACAGTTTTCCAGTCATGGCTGGGGATGAAGAAATTGAAAACAGGCCAAGAATGCTTACTTTTCAGCCATGCCCTAGAAATCATTTTGGTTTCAGAACAAGAAAATCACTTCCATGAAGGAGAGCTACAAGGAGACTGTGAGATCACATTTCTTTTCCTTGATCAGGAAGAGAACTGTTGTGAAAGGATCAGGTAGTCCCTGAAGAAGCCCCTGAAAGAAACTGATTATAAGAAACATGAAATACATTGTCTCTCTCCTCACCCACTCCCTTGCTGCCTCCACCATCAGCTCCAGGGTCAGTGCAAAAGGCATTTGAGTTCTATGGGAGATGTATTCAGTAACAAAAGAACAAGACTGAGCCTTGATAATTCAGGAAAATGAAACTTTGAGAAGGTTAAGCTTGCCATTTCTGGAAGCAGGCTTTCCTTCCAGAATATACATGAAAGTCCTGGGGACGTCTCTCTTTGTACTCCTAACAGAGAAAGCACTTTACTTTCGCCAAGTTGGATTCTCATTACTTTTTTTCCATTCTCTCCCCTAATCTCAGGGTGAGAGTGGAAAAAAAAAAAAAAGAAAAGAAAAGAGAAGAAAACACAAAGTGTTCCTTATTTAGCATCATAGGGATTCCTTTTGTGTGTTTGAATCATTATTGTACTGAAAAAATGCCCACTCCACCACTTAGAGTAAGAAAATGCTGTTGCTGCCTTTCCCATTTATGCCACAACCATCTCCCCCACCCCCAAGTTATCAGTGCAATTGTAAGTGTATACTGATTTGTTAAATTCAATTCTTGCAGTAGCTATTTCAAATATCACTGATTTTGCTTTAAAAACATTTCCCCACGAAGAGCAAACTCTCAGACTCACTGAGTTATTCATGGTTTAGAAATAAATTCTTTATGATAACATCTAAAATGTGTTGCCAAAAAAACCCTGGGGTACAAGATTAATGTGTGCAGGAGGAGTTAGAGTGAATTAGGAACATTTACCAAAATCACTTACTGTGAACCTGTACAGTTCCAAAGTCTTGCCAAGAGTCTATAAATATTATGTCCTTACTACTGAGAAAGAGCTATTGCTGGTGCTGCATTGGAGAATGAAAGAGGGCCAAGTTGGATGTCTAGTTATTCTTCCCTAGCACAGTAAGGACTTCAGATTAGGTGAAATGGCTTATAGAAAAGAAGTTGACTGGAAGCACTTACACAAAGAATCCTGGGGAGGAGATATTTAATTATGTCATCTATGAGAAGTATAAGCATTAGGTGGTAATGATAGAAAACTTGGGAAGATCAAATAAAAGTCTTAGGCATCTGGCTAAACACACTTTGGTATATCCATGCAAGGGAATACTAATCAGCAATAAAAAGGAACAAACTACAGATAAATTCAACAGGTTGGATGGACTTCAGGAGCATCATACTGAGTGAAAAATTACAGTCTTAAAAGGTTACATGTTTCATGATTCCATTTATGTAATATTCTCAAAATAACAAAATTATAGAAATGGGGAGCAGGTCAGTAATTATCAAGGATTAGGTAAGAAGGGGAGAGTGTGACTATAAAGGGGGAGCACAGGGAAGTTTCTTAGTGCTGACAAGACAGTTCTGTATTTCTATTCTGCAAATCATTCAGGTGATAAAATCTCATAGAACTATATACACAGACATACAAAAAAAATTAGGACATACAAAAACAAATGAAATCCAAGAAAGGTCAGTTAATTGTATTGCTCCAATATCAATTTCCTTCTTTGGATAATATGCAATAATTATATAAGGCGTTATCATTAGGAGAAGCTGAGTGATGGGCACAGGGAACCTTTATTTATTGTCTTTGCAATTTCTTATGAGTCTATAGTTATTTCCAAATAAAAAGTTAAAGAATAATTCTTAGGAGGTATTTCTCAGAGCCTGTATGGATTGATTCATTCATTAATATAAAAAACATTTTTTTCTTTTTTTTTCTTTGCTGACCACCTATTTTTATGTGAAAGTTCTGAATGTACAGAGAGAGGGCATGATAAAATCATAATCTAATTACAAGATACTAGTGGGACCAATGGATACACAAATGAAAATTTAAATTATACAGTATAATACAAGCTTGTACTGTGTAATGTACAAAAAAGATTTTTTGAGCACAGAGGAAGTTGTGAACATTCTCTACCTGAGGGATTAAGGAAAGTTTCATAGAAGTGTGATATTTTTGTTTGACATTTAAGGCAATAGTTTGTCAGGTGGATGGGGGTTGTAGCATTAATTTAAACTGGATCTGTGCATTTTATCTCAATGAAGAGACGCTCCACAGTTTACTTAGAAAAGTGATCATATAGCCTTTCAGAGACTCAGCCATTTGCTGTCAAGCTGCCATACCTGGAGAAATTGCCCCTAATTCCAGAGCAGTTGGAACTATGGAAGTGAAAGTTGTTTCACTGTAACACGTTTTCTTCTTCCATAACAACCTTTTGACATAATTTTCCTGTTTTAACATCAGTATTAGTACAGTTCTCCAGAGAAACAGAATAAATGGGATATATATAGAGAGAGTTAGAGAGCCAATGGTGTAAATCCAGTCTGAGTCTGAAGGCTTGAGAACCAGGAATGATGATGGTGTAAGTCCCAGTCGAAGTTTAGGAGAAAACCAATGTCCCATCTCAAACGCTCAGTCAGAAAGCAAACTCAACCTTCCTCCATCTTTTAGTTCTATTCAGGCCTTCAATGGATTGTATGATGCCCACCAACATTAGGGAGGGCCATCTGCTTTACTCAGTCCCCCAACTGAAATGCTAATCTCTTCTTGAAACATTCTTAAAAACACACCCAGAAAAAAACGTTTAACTAGATGTCTGCGCATTCTGTGGCCCAGTCAAGTTGACATATAAAATTAGCCATAATACCATCTGATCAGATAGGGTATATTTACCTCCTTCTCCTCAAAGAGAGAAGCAGTTAGTGAATATTGAATAGTATCAGGTCTATGTGGACTTCGTCAACTTACTACTTCACCACAGGTTCTTCTTAAGAAGATCACAGATAACAAGGACATATAAGGGAAAGGATGATAAAAATGTCTTCCTTGACCTCTGTGTATACCTGAAAATTGGGGAGATTGTATATGGACAGAACAATGTCACACTCAGAGACTGGAGGAAAGGACAATCATAACTTTCTCCCCTTTCTTTTTTCCCACCCATGATAAGGAACACCTGGAGAGAGAGGGTCCTATTCAAAATAGAACTAAAAAGAAATTGAAAGGGCATTAAAAGAGCTGGAGTGTGATTTTTTTTTTAACCAGCTTCATTCACTTTATTTTTCTCATATAAAATTATGTGGTGGCTACAGCTGGCACCTGCGTCCTCTGCATGGAAACTCTGGTGGGGGTCTTTACAAGATGGTCAGTGAATTCATGATACAGAGACTTGGTGAACACTGTCTCTTTCCAGAGATCAGGAGTGAGATAACTGTAGGTCTTGGAAATGGCATCAAAAGTGGCCTTGGCGAAATTGCCCAGGGTGGTGGTGCAGCCCCTGGCAGAGATGTAGCAGTTGTCAATTCCAGCCATTATCAGTAGCTTCTTGGGCACAGGGGCTAAGACAATGCCCGTGCCCCTGGGGGCAGGGATGAGGCACACCAGCACAGAGCCACAGCGGCCATTCACCTTGCAAGGGATGGTATGGGGCTTGCCAATCTTGTTCCCCCAGTAGCCTTGCTGCACTGGGATGATGGAGAGCTTGGCTTGAATGATGGCCCCACGGATGGCAGTGGCTTACCTCCTTAGAGCACTTGACACCCAAACCACATGGTCCGTTGTAATCCCCAGTGGCAACAAATGCCTTGAACTTGGTCCGATGGCCAGCACAGGTCTGCTTTTGCACAGGCATAATCTTCAAAACCTCATCCTTGAGGGATGCCCCCAAGAAAAAGTCAGTGATCTCAGATTCCTTGATGGGTAGAGAGAAGAGATAGATCTGCTCCAGGGACTTGATCTTCATGTCCTTGACCAGGCGGCCCAGCTTGGTGACAGGGAGCCTCTCCTCGTCCTCGGCCTTGCCTCTGTGAGCTCCATGGCCTTGGCCCCGGCCCAGGACCCCTAGGCTGAAGCCTCTGAGGAAGCCACCTCGGCCTCCCATTCCAGGGCCCCCAGGGCCTCTGGGCCCTCCCGCAGCACCAGCGTCATCCGCCGTTTGGTGTTTTTATGGATAAGAAATTGAATGTGATTCTTGAAAGACTCGGTGCTGCCTGGAGATTTGACTGTAGGTAGGCCAATTCTTACCCCACTCTCCCACACACATACATAAAACAGACATAACATGAGCAACGTATAAGAGCACTTAAGAAAATTATAGGACAAGAGAAAAGGAGGAAATTAGAAGTGAGTGGGGAGAAACTGAGATATTTTGCATGCGTATTTTGTGCCAGGCTCTGTGTTTGGCTCTATCTCAAATCCTACCTGCACTAGTGTATCAAATGAAACAGGACCCATTTCAAACACACCCTGCTGGTTTCCAACTGTGTTAGCATCTTAGATGAAGAAACATATCTTCTTTCAGTGTTGCCCATCTCACCATGTTTTCACACAGCAGAGTAACCTTTCTCAAAAGCAACCTGAAGATAACACTGCACCCCCTACTTGAAACCACTCAATAACCTTCAAAGCCCTTGATAAAGTTTAAGATATTAGGCTAAGTTTACAAGGCTCTTTGTGATTTGGTACTGCTTATTCTCAGATTTTATCGCTTTTTTCTCCTATCTCTCAGAGTTTATTTTCTCTTTGTTCTCAGATTTTATCTCCTTCTTCTTATCATTCCAAGTAAACATAGACACTCCACATTCATGAAAGTATATCTTCTCTCAGATCTTCTCATGTACCATGTGCCATTCACACATGAAGATCCATCAGTCTGTAAAAGCTTCCCCAAATAGTCCACTGCCTACTCCTATGCCCACCGGCTCTGAATGCACAGTTTATATTCATCCTTCAGGTCTCACATCCAAATACAAGTCCAAAGCCCTTCTTAGTGCTCTCTAGTTCCTCGTACGTATTTGTCTTAAACTTATCTCTGAGTTTCTGCACATGTAGAGAAATTGTTTTTGCCTATTTTATTCTTAGCACCTGGCATAGTAACTGACCTATGATAGCCTCCCCCAAATTGTATTTCAAATCAAAGATTATCAGTGGCTCAAGAAGATACATTTATTCTGAAGTCATACCAAAACATAAAGTGCCCTAAGTATTGAATTATTCTGACTGACAACACTGGGGAAGTGACTGTCAGTGTGCACATACACACACATACACACACATATATGATAATAAGCGATTTCAGTGATTAAGCGCTTGGGAGTCACCAACAACTTCCTGAGGTCGCATGTCCACAAGTAGAAGTGTTTTTGCACTTGTAAGTTGGAAATGCACCCATTCATTCATTCAATCATTCATTAATTTATCCACATCTACTTTGTGATCATATTAAGCTTGCCCCAAGGACCAAAAATCAAAGATATATTTCATGATTTCAAAGTGCTCAAAGCTCAGTGGAAAAAGAAAAGTATTATGAAGTCAAAAAGATGCAAAATAGTAGGAGATGAATCATCAGTCTTCCACCCTCAAGAAGCTATGTCCTCAGTGGTGATGTACAGCATGTAACTTTTATCTGTGTCCAGAAATAAAAAGCTGATATCAGCATTGCAGAAGATGTGTTCTCCTCAGTTATAGTAGATATATTTGAAAATGCTTTTGTTCTACTTTTGTGTCCCTGGAACTATGGGTTCTCCGTTTCTGCAGTCATTCAAGATCTCACCCCCGGTTATTCCGTGAGGAAAGGGATGGGATAATGAATGTGTCAGAACATACAAGTCCAGTTCTGGAAGTGCTGATAGCTGACTCTGTGACCTTAGGCAAGTTGCTTCTCTTCTCTTGGTCTTGGCTATTTTCTTTATATAACTCTAGACATAGATCAGGATGATTAAATGTGAGGTTGTAAATAAATATAAGCTTTATTGCCTAAAGAAAGTGTTCAACAAAATTGGAAGACTTTTTTTCCACTTGGAATAAAATTTAAAACATCTATGGACCTTTGTTGATATTTGTATTTGTAATTTTTAAAAAAATCTTGGGACAAAATCCTCTTTCTTTGCTCTTTTCTGATATGAATTTTTTGGCATCAGTGCCTTCAGAATCCTTTGTCCCTTGTCCACAGAATTGCATGCATTTCCCAGTAATTCTCCATTTCTACTCCATGGCCACTTGTTGTCCAGATATTTCTCTCTGATGTTCCTATAATGGGAAATATAACACAATAATCAACACATTTGTCCTCAGTACAGAGAACTTTTGAATGCTGCTTTATTTCAAGCATAAACTTTAAAAAGTTTGGGAGACTCTGGAACACAGTGGAAAAAATCTAGAGTGGGCTAAGAGAAGACAAGCAAGCAATATATTATGTGAACACATCTAATTCAAAATTCTCAGGCTCTTTTTTCCAGAAAGAACATTGGCATGATTTTTTAAAAAAGAAAGAAAAAGAACTATGTCTGGCTTTATTATTCACAGACTCTGTAAAGTTGGTTGTTTCTTTGGGCCTTAGTTTCCACAACAACAACAAAAAATGAATATTGGAATAAAAGAAAGCCTGTTTTTGTAAGCTTGAATTTTTATGCCAAAATTACTTGCATATATATGAAATATAAATCTAAAAATATATATACTTATGCATGCTTATATGTATATTATTATGTATAAAACAAAACAGACAAGTTTGACTAAACCAGCGTTCTGGTGCCAAAGCCAAAATCACTGGGCATCTTTTTCCAATGTTGAGCCCATCCAAAAATACCTATATGAGTATGTGTGCACACATGCACTCTTTTGCACACACATACACACACACACATATACACGAAATCAGGTTGTAGAGTCAAATTTTATATAAATATTTGAATTGATTATGATAAAAAGACTTACAAAGGTGTAAAAGCAATCACTTAAAATTATAGTTTCCATAAATGTCATTAATCTTACTAGATGTTGACAAACTGCTTTAAAATGCATTGATTCATATGTCTACTACGAAGTGTAACTGTGAATCTTAGCCAGTGATTAGAATTATAGCGTTTTTATTAATTTATTCCAGTCTTACAGACATATATCCATATGTCACTATTTTCATTGACTTAACTACTAGAAAGGTAGATAAACTCTTCATATACCTGTTGAACTCTTCTGTTTTTTTCTTTTGTGAATTGTCTTCAATACTCTTGTTACATTTTTCTATTTAGTGTATAGTATAGATATAGTGAATCTTAGGTACTGCAAATACTTCTTTCCAAATCTGTTGTTTTGTCTGTTTCCTTTTTTATGGTATGTAAATCAGTAAGATTTATAATTTCTATCTTGTCAAATAGGGCTTAATTTCTAGTTTTTCAGATGTAATGGTTATACATGAAGTTCTTAAAAGGGCCTACAGTGCTCTATGTGACCTGATTCAATTCTCTCTCTCAATCCCCCTCCCCCACCCCACTCAGTTTCTTGTAGCCACATACCTACCTTGCTTTTCCTTAAAGACCCAAGGCACACTCCCACATTAGAACCTTTATATCAACTCTTGCCTTTGCTCAGGGTTCTCTGGTCCAAGGAATCTGCCTGAATAATTAGTTCACCTTCCTCAAGTCTTCGCTCAAGTGCCACATTTTCAGTCCTATCTTTTGGCATTAATTAGTATTGTAATCTGACCTACTCTCTACCCACCCACTCTGGCTTCAGCATTCACAGCTTCTCTTTCACTGCTTTATGCTCTTTATTCCTTTTTTTCTATAGCATTTGTTATTTCCTGACAAAATCAATCATATAATTGTTTATTTTGCTTGTTATTGTCTGCTACTTATTAAACATGGAGCTCTGTGTTTTGTTCATTTATGTGCCTCAAACACCGAGCATAAACAAGGTGCAGTAAATATGTAGGAATGAAGGATGCATTGTCTTTCTAGTTTTACATGTGAGATTTTTTTACATCATTTTGTTATTATCATTATTTTTACATTTAGGTTTGGTCTCTATCCTAAATGGGCTTTATTTTTTCTGCATAGTATAGCAGAGTGGTCCACTTTTATTAACTTCTAGATGGATAGTGGTTGTTCCAGCTTTATTTTATAAATAGCACACTTCTCTTTCCTCTAAATTAAAATAACATCTCTATTATACCTTAAATTATGGTACATATTTAAAGCCAAGTCTGGATCTTCTTTTCTTTTTCCATGACCTTTTTTTTCCCCATCCAGTGTTATACTGATTTGATTAAGGTAGCTTGAGAGTATGATCTCTCCATTTAGAACTGTACCCCCTTTGCATGGGCAATTTCCCCCTACCTTGCTTAATTTTCCACTTCTAACATACTTTTCAAGTTATAGCCTACCATACAATTTTACTTATTGTGTTAATGGATTATATTTCATTTATCCTCTCTAGAATATGTGTTTAATGAGGTCAAGGGTTTTGTTTCTTTTGTTAACTTATTTATCCCTATGTGTCAAGAAGGACAAATATATGGGCATTCATGCCCAATAATACCTTTAGAAATGAAAAAGTCGATTTTGATTTCTAGAAGTGCATTGTTACAACAGAAAAAGACTATTGTTAAATGTATTTCTTCATCACCTTACCAAATATTGCATTAATTCTGGTATAATATTTTAAGATTCTCTAGGTAAGCAGTCACCTCACCATCAAAACAAGAGATTATTTTAATCTCTTCCAAGTGTTTTATCTTTTTAAAAAAATTTTCCTTCTTAGCTTATTTGTTGGAACCTCAATATATTGTTGAATAATACTGGGTATAGTGAATATTCCTGCACAGTGTCTGCGTCAGTGTGTGTCACCTGGTTAACACTCCATAAATCTCTGTTGAATGAAATTTGCTGAAGGAAACCATTTATTATATAATGCTAAATTAAAAGTAAAGCATAAAATGCCGTGTGGAAGAAACCAGTCAAGAAAGAGTACAACCTGTCTAATTCAAATTTTATGAAGTTCAAGAACAGGCAAAATTAATATATTGGTGATAGACATCAGAAGAGTGGTTTCTCTGGAGAGGGTGTTGACTGGGATGAGCAGGAGTTCTGGGATGTTGTGCTGCAAATGTGCCTAGAATAGTTCCTGACATACAGTAGGATGTTCATTATATATTTATTGAATGAGTGAATATACTTGAAGTGCACTAAAATTCTCACAATGAGCTTAAGTATCACTTGGAAGCAGATTTCGAGTGTCTTCTACCTCTGATGGAATTGTGTTTGCATCTGCCAAGATAGGGTGTGAATGAGCAATGGGGCATTCTCTGAAAGAAAAGTCCTCTTTCTTAGCTCAAATGGCAAGTCGTATAGCACAGCAGAAAAAAATGGATGATATTTAATGTCTGGAAGATTCACTTGGAATCCTGATTTCACCACATTCTCTTTTTGTGAAGTTTGCCTGGCTGCCCATATATTCAGAGACCAATTTTCTTCGTCTGCAAAACAGAAATGTTTCTGAAATTGAGTGAGATGATAGTACTCAGCCTCTACTAAGCATTCACTACATCCCACCCTCTATGCTAAGAACATTGCATATGTTACCACATTTCTTGTGTGTGAAATATGTGAATTACTTAGCATAGAACTCAATAAATATGCATTTCTCCTCTATGGTGATTGAATTTTTAAGACCCCTCCAATTAGCTTTCTATATGTTTATATTACCTAATTTCTTTTCTTTACATTTTGTAAATTATTCTAGACGGTACTTTGCTGCCCTTTCCCTAAAGACTTTAAATTCCATTGCCTTCTTGAGTTGCATAAATTCATTGGATTACCAAATTTTAGTGTGGTGATGGCATGTAATCTTTCCCAAAATAAATACGGTATTATCGCTGGTCAAGGGTCATCTGAAAGCTTTAGGATACTTTGGGTGAAGTAGAATTGTTTTCTTCTGATACACCAAATTCCATTTTTTGACAACCCTCTGCCTTTCAGTCATAGATTTTTGTTTCGTTCTCTGAAACAGCATAGTTCTCTGACAAGCTTGAGATAGGTGAATATCAAAATCCCCATGAATATATCACACATAAAACAAGTAAGGTGACAATAGCACTATTTTATAAATGTAAACTTTGGAAGGAGTGGCATATTCGATTTAAGATTTCTTGAATCAGCAAAGGGAGTGGAATTTGGAATAGATTCGCATGGAGAATAAGAACAGTTGAGTAAAGAAGGGTAGATGGATTTCTGGGCTTCCAGGGACTTATGCCAACCTAGGAGCTGCCTTGGTTAAGAGTGTGGAGAAGCAATGTTTGCAGAAGAGATTCCATAAAAGAGGAAGAGAAATATTGATGGAGGCTTCTTCCTGAAATGTGGGTTTAAGAAAGGTCACTGGTTGAATGGGCAGGTGCAAGGACTTAACTTGAATCACATTAACAGTGTCAGAACAAGAAGGAGTTGATGCCCCTTTAGTTTCACCTAAATTTATCCATAGCGTTATTTGTGGAGTGTCCACTCTATGCCAAGCTCTATGCTAGGTCTTTCCAGGAGTTATTGCATTTACTATTCAGAGCAGCCTCTGAGTTAGGGATTACAAACCCAGATGAAGAAATTGAGGCTAAGGGAGGTGAAGTGGAAGAAATGAGAAAAAACATGTATAAAAACTTTTTCCTCATCTGGAACACAAATGAGAATGAGGCATGCGTTTTTAAAAAGTACTACGATTTCTCTCTCCACCACCCCACCCCACCAGCTTTTTTTAATGTCCCCGAAAGGCTGGGATTAGGAATCCTCCCACAGCTCATCTCTCTTGAGAGCTTTCCTAACACTGCTGCGATTAAACTAACTGATTAGACCCAATGGCATAAGGCACAGCTTCTGTCCTTTGAGAAAGAACAAATAAGAATGAAGTGTTAGATTGCAAAGTAATTATGTATTCTGTTCAAGTGTCAACCATCTGTTGCAGTTGTTTAAAAAGCAGACATAAGTCAACTGTTGAGGTGAGATGTTTACCATTGCAAACACACAGTAAGTTTACGACACTAATAGAGATTCGTTGTTCTACCATGTGCCTGGAAGCTGCAGTGGGATTCTGCTGATGTCTTGGGAAGCCCACCTTCCGGTGAGGGTACAGGTCATAGCTCCAGGTAGCTGATGATTAAGTACTAGTCTTAAGTATTTCAGAACTGGAAAGCCTTCTTAAAGGATCAACATTCTGTTTACAGATGGAAAAACTGAGATAAGTGAGGGCAGGGAACTGCTTATTTTATACTTAAAATTTCAGTGTTTACAGTTTTCTGTGGAAATTTTACGTTTGCACATAGGGTTCTCCCTCAGGTGTATTAAGTCCCTAAAGGAAGGGACACAATTGTCCCTATGTTAGCTGCATAGACTAGTACCCAAACATCACAGTGTCTAGGATATGTTGTAAAAAATAGTTGTAAGATGGGTGGAGGTTTTTCTAACAAGGCCAAAAAGCACAGAGAATTTGCACACCCCCTTAGCTCCAGAGTCTTGCCTTTCTTTGCCTTATCAATTTCTTCATTGAATAAGCTGAACGTTCTGCCAAACTGTGGCTTCTGATAATTCTCTTCAATGAAAACAACTGGAATTAGACTGCAAGTTAGTCTCAGTTTACATTACAGGAGTCAATTTAAACACAATTATAAAGAATACTGCCCAAACAAGGAAAACCACTTTTCTTTTGACATAGCTCACTCTGTTTCTGAGTGAATGAATAAATCCTTTTGATAGAAGTGAGTTTTGACCTTTTGTATTATAGGGTAAATCTAGTCTCCAGGACAGTCAGTGGAGAACGTTATAGACATCATGGACAGGGCTGTCCCCAGCCCAGTTTCATTGGCATCTGCAATTAGGCTGTGGAAGTGCAAGTCATTCTTTGACATTGCTGACTTGGGATCATCCACCAGGGATGGGGACTTTACAATCAGCCTATCACATTGCACAGAGTTAGTTCTCTTTCATTGATTTTAAGTGTGCCATTTTGTAATTCTGTAATTTGTTTCTAGCTTTGCCATCACTAGTAACACATCCCTGGACAACTTCCTTCTCTCTCTGTTGATCTTCCAATGTTGATAAGAGATTTAATCTTCTCTTTGTGATTCAGAATTGCAAAATCCCTTCACTTATTCCTCACCAGACTTATTATCCAGACCATGGGACCTATTCCTGTGGAAACATTCCAGTCGTCAGTGACTCTATTAAAACGAAATGTTCAGATTCAGCCAATGGAATTTGTGAGGAATATTTAATTGTGCTAATAGCACTCCTTATCTAAGTTCCTAACTAATTGAATGCATATTCAGGGAACCAGGTAATGACAAGTAATGATTTCAGATTAATTACTGTACCAGGCAACTGTAAACAATTTTAACTCAGGATTTCAGTTGGATACTGACTTTTGCAGCCTTTTCCATGACTTTTGAAAGATCAGTGTGAAATAGAGAGTGAAATGGGCCCACATTTCAATCTAAGGTCTGGCTGATGAAGCCCAGTAAAAGTTTTATTCCCATCGGCCTCTGAAATTAGATTGATGATATATTTTTTTTCCTACCAAGAGCAGAAGCCACCCGAGTTCATGGAGGGGCAACTCTAAGGTATTTTGGTAATACTGCCCCTTTTGGGGGACTGGGGTGCAAGATTCCTCAGAGGGACTTAGAAAACTAAAATAGGTACCTTCTTACAGCCAAGAGGGGGGAAAAAATGAAAACAAATTATTGCAAGAAAAGTCATTGATTTTCTTCACATTATGCTTAATTTTAACATCAGAGCTGCTGTGTAAAAAAAAAAAAAAAAAAGTCACAAATACCTTAACCTCCCGACTATTTTTATTCTGTGTTCTTACTGTTCCTATGACGTGAGCACCACATCCACCCCAGGATATTTCCTCATACAAATACTCCTCAAATGACCACCTCACCCTCTGACCCAGGAGGATGCTGCCATAACTCAGTATTCCTTTAATACTTAGAAGAATAAAACTGTCAACATGTCTTACTTGTTATGCATTTATTTGTTCATCGCCTCACTTCCCCTCAAAAATTTAAGTGTACTACAACAAAAAGGCATACAATAATAAAAACAAAACAAAATGGGGGTGAGAAAGTAGGACTGGGGGAAATATTATTAAGAGTAGAAATTCAAAACCATGGTGAAAAATGAAACCAAGTGCTCTGGTCATAAGGGTTTATATGATAGCCACTTTCTCACATCCTTTACCTCCTCTTAGGCACTGTTTTGTTTTGTTTTGGAAGCCAATTGTTTTTTGTCATAGAAAAGAATAATACCATTATTTTCTCTTGGACGTTTTCATCCAGATGTTTATTGTAGTTTATTTTCAGTGTTTTAGTTTTGTTTTGGGCTCGCTTTACTAAAGTTAAGGTGTAGTGCTACAGCTGATGTTAAGAAGAATAGTTTGTACTCTAGGAAAAATACATGAAATGACAAATACAAGATACAGAAAATTAATGGGGATGGTAGAATGCATGTAGCTCAAATTTTTCCAGTTCTGTCAGCAGGAGTTTTTGTTGTTAGAAATACATTGCACCGCAAAAGAGAGGACTCGAAATATCATTATCACATAGTCCAGACCCCTCCAAATGGATCCCACTCAGTCCAGATAAGTATGACACTCTAATTGCCCTATCTAGGGCGATGTGTCTCTCACATACAGGATTAGTTCTGTTGCAAACAAGAAATTCAAGGAGCTCCAAGTGAGGAGGTGAGGAGTATCTGCACTGAGGAATAGATTCAGAGGGGATCCAGGAGGGTATTGAGATGATTGACATGAAAGGAAGCAGAAACATCAAGTTTTAAACCAGTGCTTTCAAGAGGTTGGCAGTAAACAAAGCGAAGAGTTGAAGCAGAAGCTAATAGGATTCAGGGTTAAAAGAAAATATTTGTTTTTGTGGGTTTTGTTGTTTTAAAATAGAAGGAGCAAATAAGTTATAAATTCAGACAAAGAAAAAATGAAGAAAGAGTGGATGAATATATAATAGGAAAATAGGACAACTGACACACAAGATGATGAAGAAAATGGGAAGTTAACTGCTGGTTAGATGGATTCACTTTGGATCTGGGTCACATCTCTTTTTCTGGGAAAGATGGAACTTTGTTGAGGATAGAAAATTCTCCCTCTCCCCTATTCCCAGGCTTATATGATTACTGAACCAACTGTGTCATGAAATAATCTGCAAAGTCAGTTAAATGGTGAAATTCCATGATTCTAAGTATCAACCTGTTTGGAGGAGGGCCTGAATCATGGCAGGAAACATCCATTTCTGTAATGGGAATTTTTTATAGATAGGCAAAATGCTTGAAGCCACAAACATTTAGTTAGAGGGAATTCAGGATAGATCTCTACTATAAAGAAGAATTGGCACCTTAGTCATAGAGATTTAAATAGAATCCCAGTCCTGGGGTATGGGCCAGACATGTCAGAGATGAGGCTCCACACCATAAACATGTTCCTCATTTAGCTGTTTAACTGTTGGAGGGGGACTGCCAAAGACATTTTCCTGATGGGTGCCTAACCCCAGGGCAGGGCACAGAGCTGACCAGAAGAAATTGGAATTAGGAATAAAATGTAACACCAAGACTTCAAGTCAAACTTGTAACAAAAGACATCTTGGATCATACTCTATGAACTCCAAATATCCCATAACTGAACAAGGAATTCATTATTTTAGACAGAAGGAGTGTTTACCCTTTAATATATAATATACGTGAGCCAGATGATTTTGGATTTTATCTTTGAAATGTAAAGCTACTTATTGGTTTGAAATATTTTAGCTTGTATTTTTTTAAACAGAAGCACTATATTAAAATAGTTCATACTCTGGGTATTCAACAGAGAAAGCTTAGAATTCTATCTCTGCCATTGGCTGATTCTTTGACCATGGGCAAATTTCAGAAGATTTCTGAGTGTCACTTTTATCATTTGTAAAACAGGGATACTAGTGATAGCAATTTCACAGGGATGTTTTTGAGATTAAATGATATAAAGTGAATGAAAAGGGCTTAGGCATATATCTGCAGAAAATAGAGTAGATTTTTGATCAAGGTGGGGTGAATCCCATGATTCCAGAATTCTCTTGGGAAGATGACTAAGGTATTGATTGGAAGAGAGAAAAAAGAGAAAGAACTGCCAAAAAAATCCTAGCTTCTTTAAGGAGAGCTCAAGGGGAAAACACTTATATATAGTCAGAATCATCTTTTAAAATAACAAAATTCTAATGACTGATTTTTAAAAAAATCTCCTAGAGCTGAAATTTCTCACTGTTAGAACTTGACTGGGTTGACATCTTAATACTTCAGACAATTAAGTAGTAGAGACCTTGAAACCAAACCATTGCTCAGTTATCCCAGGGGGAGGTGACAGGTGCAAGGCCAAGAAGGTCAGGGGTCAGTATCACAGCTATTAAGTGGCTGAATTGACCTGACTGGCATTGTATCAGGGAGCCTCATGGCAAAGGTCACGGCAAATGATGAGCTGCAGGAACTGGGGATCACGGTAAAAAATGTGGTGCTTAAAAAGTATGGCAGGGCTTCCCTGGTGGCGCAGTGGTTGGGAGTCCGCCTGCCGATGCAGGGGACACGGGTTCGTGCCCCGGTCCGGGAAGATCCCACATGCCGCGGAGCGGCTGGGCCCGTGAGCCATGGCCGCTGAGCCTGTGCATCCGGAGCCTGTGCTCCGCGACGGGAGAGGCCATAACAGTGAGAGGCCCGCGTACCGCAAAAAAAAAAAAAAAAGTATGGCAAAAGCAAAGTGGTTACTGGGCATTGTTCTAAGGCAGATACCCATTTATTGCCCAGAGAACAAGAAAAAGCCAGATCCCAGTTACCCAAACTGAACAGGGTCTGGTAACATAGAGGAAGATGCTCTCACCCTTCAGCTTGAAAGAAAAGAAGGCAGTTAACAGAACCCAGGGAGAGCAATCCTGAGAGAGCTGTGTTACAGGGGCTGTGGCCTTCAGTAGATAGGCACTATCAACCTTTGGCAACCCAACAGGAAGGGAACCCTCTCTTGGTGTTTTACAGAGTTCCTGATGGTAGCCATTAGTGGCCAAATCCAAGTGATACCAGAGGACAGGGAAGGTAACTGATGAGGTCCAGACATATCAGCCTCTCTGGCACAGAGCAAGTAAAGGATGGGGTGTAGATCAGGAGGGATAAACAGAAGATGCCTGTCACACATGCCGAAGATGATGAGCAAGAAGAGGTGAAGGCCTGTTTTAAATGCAGGCAATATGACTCTGGAGTCCTACTCTCAACCATTATGCCATGCAACCTCTACATAAGAGTGGGTCGGGGTCAGAGAATTACCCTCTAAGTCAGGCTAAGCAGCTGAGAATGTATCGTACAAGTAATATGGACCCTAAAAGAGTTTTAAGTAGTGCAGTTATACAATCTTATTTATTGATGTGTTTATTGGTTGTTTGATTTCTGTTTTGGATTGAGAAAAACACTCTAATTGGGGTGAAGAATGGAGAACAGTAGGACTGGGCAATATTTTTGAGGAGGAAGGTGTTTAAAGCTTTTGTGCTAACCCGGCTGAGATAAGAACTCAGGCTTCAGGAATGGAGATGGCAAAAGAGTCTAATTTATTAAAATCTGTGGGATTTATTTGTTAAAATCTATAAATGACTAAGTTGTAGGCAGAAGAAGGAGTATAAGAAGCTTCCCAGATTTCTGTCACAGATGGCAGGTAAATGAACGGGGATTCTTATTATTATTTGTTGTTGGTTACTTGATTGATTATATATATATATATATATATATATATGTTATAAGCAATATGAGCTGTTTAGTAGGTTGTTATATATAAAAGTTTATAATTTAAAAGATAAATGGAACTGAAGATACAGATTGAGGGTTACACAGAATAGATGCTAGTAAAAATAACCTGGGACATATGTATAAAATGAAAAGCAAAATCTAATTTCAAGTGAAATACCATGAGAGGAAGTAGAGCCTTAGAAAAAAAACAGAGAAAGAATAATAATAATAGCAACAGTGGCAATAAAATATCATTAACAATAGGTAACATATAACACATATTTAGTGCAGACTATCCTAAACTTTTTCTAAATATTAAATCATTTAAATTTTATTAAAAAAATACTTATGGGTAGGCACTAATATTAAAATCATTTAATAGGTGAAAAACAACAATGATTTAGGATCAGGGAGTATAAGGAAATTGTTTAAGATTACACAGTTAGTAATTGCTAAATTGAAATTCAAGCCCAGATCTCTTTACTGAATCTCTGAAGCCTTCTGTTTATTGTCAGAAATGAAGAAGAAGAAAAATTTAAAAAAACATATTATGGAAACCACAATTGGTAAAATTTTCAACCAGAAGGACGTTTCAGGAAGGCTTAAGAGTATCAGTGCTTCTGACAACTGCCTTTTCTTTTAGACATCAGGGTGATGCATCTTCCCCTGTGTTACCAGCCACATAGCACTGCACCGTCCATGGCTGCTTCCCTAGATCTGTGGTTCTCAAACTTCAGCATGAATCGGCATCACCTATAGGGCTTGTTAGACTAGAGATTATGTGGCCTCACCCCTAGAGTTTTGGATTCAGTAGCTCTGGAATAGAACCTGAGAATTTGTGTTTCTGACAGATTCTCAACTGATGCAGATAATGCCAGTCTAGGGACAATACTTTGAGATCCATTGGTTTAAACCATGTCTACAGCTTTGTAAATAGTCCCAATATTAAACGCTCCAGAATTACCCAGTTTGACTGTTCTATGAGAGCACTGAGTCAACATTCCACTTAAACTCTGAAACTCAGCTTTCTAATCTGTAAAATAAGAAAAGTAAGAAAATTGTTTCAGTCCAACAATTTGTTGGAAGGATTAAATAAGAGAATAGGTGTACAGTAGTTGCCATGTACTAAGGGCTCAATAGGTACCAGCAATTGTTATCAAGTTGCGAAGTCTCATTCTCTCCTGCTTTCCATGCATACCCTGTATTTCAGCCAAACCAAAGTAATTAAAATTTCTCAACAACAATCTTTCTCACATTTCTATGGACACGTACCAATGTAGGTGCTTTGGTCTGCAGTACTCTTTGGCAGCTTTTTTTCTCTTATATTGATAATTAAATGCTCAAGATTCCAGTGCATTCTTGAAGCAAATGCTTTCACTTTCTCTTCCTGATGCCATCATACTTTTAACTCTATAGTAGACCTTCTCACACTACAATGTTTGCCTCCCTGTCTCCCTGACTAGACTATTGTAGAAACAGTGTCTCATGCATCTCAGTAACCACAGGTTCTTGTCTACTACCTGGCACTGAATAAATACTCAATAAATTTGAGTTAAATGAATGAGTGAATTATTTCTAAGCTTTGTTTCCTAAGAAGTGACCATGTTACTCAGTTTTGTCTAGGACACTCAGAAAAAGAGAAACCCAAAATGTCGGAAACCGTTAGAATTGTAGTGGAACTGTACACCTCTACTGTCACGGTTTCTCACTATCTAAGACATAGCACAAGGAAGCAGATGGTTTGGAAAAGCATAAAATAAACATGAGTAACACAAAACCTGCCATTCAATAATGCTAATCACACCACAGATTTTGGACAGTGACATCTCCACTTGCTAATAAAACTATTCTGAAACATATGTTCTGGGAAAAGTGAAAATAGATAAAGGAAAGGTAGCAGAATTTCAGCCCTGCCACTTGCTTCAAACTACTTGCTTTTCTATGAAATCACTGAGTGTACATGAAAACTTTTCATTTCAGAAGGCTCTCTGCATATCTGCAACCCTTCTATCACTTACTTTAAAAACAACCCATGCTTTCTCTGAAACCCTGTCATTTAATATGTAAATTATTTCATATTCTAAAGCTGAGATTACTTGCATGGGTCCAGGGTTATTTTGTATAGCAGTGACAGTTTTTCAAAAGAAATATTTTTAAGTCAATATATATGTATATATAAACATTGCTTTATGGCTTTTCTAAAGGATCATTTTGACTTGTAAAAGTTTTATAGTTTTGCGTGTTTAGAACTTAAGTCTTCAAACAGATACATCAAATGAATCAGTGAAATTTTTGATCCTGTGCAGAAAGTCCTATAATATAATGTATTTGAAATAAAAGCACCATGACCTATTTTTGTACCAGAGAACAAGGTACCAGGTCAGATTCACTAATCCATTGAAAAGTATCACTATGTAATTTTACCCTTAATAAATTTCCACCTTTGTCAAGTCTCCACTTTTGACCCCAGTCAAAACACTGGATTTTGAATATCATTTCATTTTAATGGTTTATAAAAGTAAAAGGTAGAAGTATGTCTAAAATTAATTGATATATTGGAATTTTAACTCAAATATTTAAATATCAGAAAAACGTATTTGATAATAATCCAAACACAATAATTTCTTAGTATCCTTATCAAACTCTTCTGAATTCATCCCATAAATAATTAGTACTACAAAAGTCTCTAGGTAAGATGGCGGAACTGACTCATTCATCAACCATTTATTTGGTTTGTAATCCAGGCATTCTGCTTGACCCTGCTAATACAACGAAGAATGACGGACTAGCCTCTTTGGCTCACCAAAAGTCATTGTTGAGTGAAGGAGACAGGCCCTTAGAGAAATGACTATGGCCCAAGAGATAGGGGCTGTGTAAAGATATGAAGTGAACATCATAGAGAACGACACAGAGGATGAAGGGATGAATTAGAAGAGCATCATAGTGACCACTCAATTAATGTGGGATGTACCACTGGGAGAGTACTCAGTGCATCTGATAACAGGAACCTACACACAAAGGAAATCATGCTAAACAGCATGCAAAACAGAGAGATATGAATATCTGTCTACTTGAGACAATACCAGATTTTAAACTCCAAGAGAGAGTTTAAACTAGTTGTGTCTAGTTTATGTGTCATTGTTAGCCTGGTGCCTAGCACAGTGTCTAGAATATTATTTATTGTGCATGGCACTAAATGAAAGAGTAAATGAATGAGTGAACTACAGCTCTTGTCTTATGACAGTAAAGATGGTAGTGAGTGTTGGCACTGAAGATTTCATTGGGTCAAGAGTCTGTGGGACTATGTGTCCTAAGGAATTAGGATTAATCTTGCAGTCTGTAGGGAATCATTAAGGCTAAATATTTAAATCAAACTAAACTAACTTTCTTTCTTTCTTTCTTTCAAGAGATATTTATTGAGCATCTACTATGTTCAATGTTAATACAGTAAAGTACAAGTGCACTATGACTCCTGTCCTCATGAAGCTTTTATTATAATGGGCATACTGATAACAAACAAGCATAAAACAAAATAAATGTTCCAACTAAAGCTTGTAATCAGCACTATGAAGCAAAGGTCAGGAGATTACACTTAGCAGCTGAATCCTGCTAGTGTCCTGTTTTATTTACTATCTGGCTTTACACAGAAAAAAATTTACCAACCCCTTCTATAAATGAAACAAGCAGAGATTCAACAGAATGGAGAGTAGACCATCTCAGAGCGAATTCCAAGGATGACATTTTACAGTAGGTGAAATTTAGAAGAGGTATAAAGGATGGGAAGAAGTAACCCACAAAGAGATGAGGGGAAAGGGGTATCCCAAAACGGGCAATAGTTGGAGTGAAAGCCAAAGGCTAGAAAAATCTAGGATGTTTGAAGACTGCAGAGATGACAGTGTAATTGGAGGGAATGATCAAGGGTCGAGAAGGAGTTGTTATGAGATGATGTTGGAGATAAAAACAGATAGATTTATCAATCTATCCACCCATCTATCTATCGAGATAAACCTCTGGTGGATGAAAAAACCTTTGTTTAAAGACAGCCCACCTAAGCCTTAGCCTATCAGTAAATACCTTTCAGATTTTGACTATGAATGTTGTTAACAGAAAACCAGTAGAGTGATGAAAAAGATAGGCTCTTCTCCAACCATTGCAATAAAGCTGGCATGAAGAAGGTTATTTGTGAGGCAAAGCCAATTAAATCTGCATTTATGCTGATTTTGCAGCAATTCCAGAGTGCTTTTTTTTTTCTTTTGAATGGCAGAGCTGGCAAAATGCTAACAAATTCAATGTACCATGCACCACATGAAGCCCAGAGAGTATTTCTAGAAAATGATGATGGTTTTCTAAACTAGTCGAAAAGGGGAGGGTTATTTTAGCCTTAATGCACTCCACGATATCAAGTTGTTTGCTTGAATTATTTATGTGTATTGCAATTTTTAAACTGGGAGCATCAGAGACATTTATGCCAGTGAGAAGTTAAGGACCTTGTAGGTTGTTCAAGGAGAATGTTAACTAGGGCAAGCAGCAGTGGCTGGAGAAATATGCCCAAGTCACAGGGACTTCGCTGTCAGACACACCTGGGTATAAAGATGTATTTGGCTACTTTTTAACTGTATATTGAGGCAATTACAACCCCCACCTTGAGCTTCAGCTTCCAAATCTCTAACCTGGAGATCTACATTCTGATTTAGTACATAAGATTTAGTAATATGTCTAAAGAATGGAATATATAGTAAGTATGTAATGAATCATAGCTATTGTTATGGTTATTATTCTTTTACTCCAGAAAATCCCAATGAGCATAAGAATTCACTAACTGAGCACTGGAGTTACTACTGTGCACAAAGTATGCTGGCTCTTCTAGTGGTAAAGACACAAATTGCATGCACTTAAAATCCATAGCGAATAGACCAGTATTTCATGAATATCCTTGAATGCTTGTTAAAATATTGTTTCCCAGGCACCCACCCAAAACCCAGTGGATCAGAATCTCCAAGAGAAAGGCTAAAAGCTGTATGTGTCTAACAGACAACCAAACGATGATACCAAATCATGTGGAAAGTTTAAGTGATCAGCCATACAGACAAACACAACACAAAACAGGATGGATCATTGTCTTGAGAGAGGTATACATAAAATGCATTAGGAAAGTCAAGATAGGAGAAAGTTTCCTAAATAAAATTCTCACTTTGTGACTTTGAGAACATGTTTGTGAAAAAGAACAGTTGTTACATACAATTAAAAATAAAATGAATGAGGTTAAATGATTAAAAATAAATCTGAACCAAGATATGAGCATTGAATCTGGGTAAGAAAGTATTTATGTTCAGGCAAGCTTCTAGGATTTGCAGTTGGAAAACCAAGTTTCTCCATCAGCTGAAATATTATGAAATGTGAGTCATGTGTATTCTGTAAGAAAATGGAGTTTGCTTTGTTCAAATCCAAATAGTGAAATATTGTGAGCAACTAAGGAACTGCCTATAGTAAGTATGCACAGCAGGCTGCCCTGCTTTCCATGAAGGAGCACACCATAATAAGGTGGGTGTCAGCAAGTCATCATCCCCAGAATGGAGTGTACTGAGATCAACATAGCCACTGAGAAGAACACCCAGCCCAGATCTTTTAAAAAACCATTTGAAATACCCCAATTTCAGATTTAAAGACAAATACACAGGGAATTCCCTGGTGGTCAGTGGTTAGAACTCCACGATTTCACTGCTGAAGGCCCGGTTTCAATCCCTGGTCAGGGAACTAGAATCCCATGAGCCACTTGACGGGCCAAAAAAAAAAGAGGAAAGAAACAGACAAATACACAGAAGAGAGGTAGATCTGGAAACTTATTCTATGGAGAAAAATCAGGAAAAACAGGAGTGGGACTAGTGGTTGTAGCAAACCCAGTAGTAGAAAGTACAACATTGATGCAATGATAGTGTTGCATTTACTGTATTCCAATACTAAAATGTCGTGTGCAACCTCTCCACCAATCATCTGCCCTCTTACGGATGGGTCCTAATGCTGCCCCTGTTTTACAAAGGAACAAAATCAGCTTTGTAGCAATTAAGCACCTTTCATTAGGTCACAGGCTTATGAGTGGTTAAGCCAAGATTTGAACCCATGCTACCTGACCTCTGAGACTGGATTCTTTTTATCCCAATTTTAAATTGTGTCCCTTGAAGTAAGAATGTTATGAAGAATCTGACTTCATTTTTTGATGTTTGACTGCTGACAGTTTTTAGACTCTTCCCTCCCTTTTGCCCTTATGCTGCGCTCCTAGACAAATTGATAAAAAGACTGGGTGCTTCCCCTTTGGTGTGCAAAATTCAAACCATGCAAGCACCTGCCCTCTGGGACCTCTCATTAGCATCACGCCCTAACAACAGTAAAAGCCAAAACCAGTCTCCTTTTCTTGCCATCTTAGGTCATTTTTGACCTGTTTGAGAGTCCTGCCCTACTTTCCCCAGAGATCTCAATTGTGTAAGTAATAAAACTTTCCATACCCTATTGGGGTGTGTGTTTGTGTGTGCGATATGCCCTCAATCTTGATCTACAAACTAAATTTTGAGTTGGGGGGGCGGGGGCGTCCACTGCCTCTGCAGGAGACCAGAACAAATATGTCATTTAACATGTTTTTGGCTCTTGTTTTTCCTCCTGTGCATTATTTTTACATCCCAACCAGTCATTCATCCCCTCTCCCTATTGCACTCAGGAAAATTCTTTCGATAACAGCAAACATTGAACACAACAGGTCTTCTTCTTGGAAATCATCCCTAACTAAACACAGTCCCATTTCCCCCTGAGATCTGTGGCCACTTTGATATTCTTCTCATCATTATTATTTTTTCCCCAGACAGCCACAGTTGGTTAATTTTGAGAAGAAAGGTGAAATCTTTTTACCACTCTAGACTTACAGACTTAACCACTCTAGACTTTTTACCACTATAGACTTACAGACTTTGTTTTAGGCTAGGCAGGGAGCTGGAGACATTCCTCAACCACATCTGGGTATATAAGATGTCCAAAATACAGTGGTTGTTGGAAATACTAAGGAAAAAGGAGGGAAGGCTGTATCACAAAAGCCAGTAAAAGAGGCAGGAAAAATTAATAACATCAGGAATATACCTGAGGTAAAATGGTGACCTCAGGGGGCTTTAGTTTATAAAGTTGAGTCCTGTGCCTCTCCAGTAAATATTTTCTCATGGTCTGATTTAAAAAAAAAAAAAAAAAGGCAATCAATGAAGTGACAACAAAACTTATTTTCCCCAACAATAACTGAGTAGTGCCCATTAGAGGGACCCCTGTAGGTACCCTCAAATTCTTGAGAAAATATCATGACATTAATCTCAAGGTATGACACAGCTGGCAGAATATCCCTTGAAGATATTTTGCTTTCAGCTGAAAAAGTTCTTCTAACAAAGTGGATGTTAGAAGAAGCTCCCAGGAACCCCTGGTTATGTCTATAGCTCATTATCTCCTCATTACAGGAAAGCTGAAGGGGATGAGGAAAATGCATTCGGAAAGACACATTCATGTTTCATTGATTGCCAACAGAGCTCAAGCCTCTGAATTCTCACACTTCGGGATATTTTGTTAGGACAAATAAGCACAATAGGCCCTTGTTTACATGCCCTCTTCCTTCTGGTGCATTGATTCCAGCACAGCACAAAATTGAGCATCTTTCCCAATTAGATTCCCATGAGCCACCTCCACACATGAGCTAAAGTGAGGCTTTCAGTAAGCATATGACTTTTTGTCTCAGAGGATTTGAAACATATCCCACTAATTGAATCCCCTCTTTTGATGAATGAGGACACTGAGGCCCAGAGAAGTAAATTGGCTTGTCCACGGTCACACAGCCAGTGAGTGACAGAGCTTAGGTTTGAACTCAGGGTTCCTGATGTCTCTTCACAACTTTTTAATTATTCTAACAAGTCTGTGTATAGTCCCCATTTCTGGAGAAAAAAGTAGTAATTTTAAACTCTCCTGTATTGTTAATAAAACACATAGCCCAGAGCCCATCTAGGTATACTTAATAATTATGCTTGTGGAGAGCTCAGATTATATTAAGTTGACAAACTGGGGAGACAGTTGTTCTGAGGCTGGTGAGATCATAAATCAGTTAAGGAACTTAGGATATTTCATTGTGACATAAAGACACAACTTAGTGGAAGCATGTGAATCCTCTAGAAGAGGAAAGAATTGATTAAATCATAAGGACAGAGGCATGCAGAAACAATGAGAAAATGGTTATGAGCGTGGACTTTAAAGTCAGATAGAATGACTGGTGTGAACTTGAGCAAAATAATTCATTTTTTGAGTTTCAGTGTGCATGCTTAGAAAATGGAAATAATAATCACTACCGTATAGGGTTGTTGTGAAAATTATATCAGACCATATAAATAGTGACCTTTTATTGTAGAGTTATTATATATCAGGCAATGTTCTAAGCATTTCACATGTGTTAATTTATATTTGTTCTCACACAACCCTATGAAGCAAATGCTATTATCTCGATTTGACCAATGGAAAAACAGGCATAAAAATAGACATTCTAACAAAGTATCAAAGTTGTTGACTAGGGCAGATGGGCTTCAGAACCTATGATGTTTACTACTATGCTAAATAGATGTGGCATATTTTAAGGGCTTTTTAACTGAGTACATAATAAGTGCTCAAAAAAGGTAGCTTCTGTAAGCATTATTCTTCTTCCTATAAAATTGATGATGATAATGATGGTAAAGAGGAAGAAGACATGGAAGGAGGAGGAGGTGGAGGAGGAGGAGGAGACAAAACAACAACAAAGGAGTAGGTAATAATAGTTAAGGGTATTGCCCAAGGTTACATAAATGGTGTTTCAGCAGGGAAAGGCTAGATTTTGTTGAATAACAACAGTCCTCAAAATTCCAATAGATTAATACTAAAAAGAGTGTTTATTGCTTGTGTTATATGCTCACTATGAGTCAGCAGAGAAATGTGGGGAAAGTCTACTTACCATAGTCACTCAAGGACCCAGGATAATGGAAGCACAATCTCAACACATCCTTGTGTGATCAGCACAAGAGGGAAGGTATGTAGCAAGTCAAGCATTACCCAGTATTGATACATATCACTTCTACTCACATTGAAGTGTCCAAGATAAGCCACAAATCACACCTAATTTCAAAGTGTGTTGGGAAATGCCATCATAACTTGTGCTCATATGAAGAAGAAACTAAACATTATAAACAACCTTAATGACTTCTACAATTAGTAAGCAGGAGAGTCAGAATCAAAACTGGGAAGTCTGGGTGGATATTAGTTTTTAAGGACCAACCTTCTAACCATCTGTATTAGTTTTTTATGGCTACATCACAAATTACCAGAAACATTGTAGATTAAAGCAACACACATATAGTATCTCACATTTCTTAAGTCAGAAGTCCAGGTGATCTCAGCTGAGTTCTCTGATGAATGTCTCACAAGGCTACAGTCAAGAGGTCTGCCAAGCAGGGCTATTAGGCTTGGGGAAAGAATCTAGTTTGTTGTGACTCTAGGTAGAAAGTTAACATTTCCTTGCTGCATCTTAAGTCAGGGCCTCTCACTGCTACTAGAAACCACCCCCCATCTCTTCATCTCGAACCAGGAACAGTGTGTCACATCCATCTCAAATTTCAAATTTATCTGGTTTCTCCTGCTATCATCCACATAAAACTCTCTGCTTTTAAGGATCTATAAGGCCCAGGCAGGTAATCTCCCTAACTGAAAACCATTGTGCCATATAGTATAACACAATCGTAGAATGATAGCTCATGAGATTCCCAAGTTCGGGGGTCAAATTGAAACATATCTGGCGAGCCATATTAGGAAATCTGCCTGCCACATCAGCACTGACCAATGAATTGCCTTCCAAAGCAAGAATTATCTTCATTACAAAAACTACATCCCAGACTTAGAAGATCATCTTTCAATTACATTGCAGAGAGGATATTTTGGCTGCTGGAGCCTACATTAAATACCTTTCTGTTGACTTTTTTTTTCATATAGCAGAAATAAATGGAAGCCAACAGTATTAGTTTTCTACTGCTGCTGTAAGAAATTACCACTAGCATAGTGGCTTAATCCAGATTTACTTTCTTACAGTTCTGGATGTAAGAAACCTGACACAGGTCTCACTGTGTTAATGATTCTTTCTATAGGCTTTAGGAGAATCTGTTATTTAACTTTTACAGATTGTAAAAGCTGCCTACAGTTCTTGGCTCATGGCCCCCTTCCTCCATTCCAAAGCCCACAATGGCTGGTGAAGTCCTAACATTTCATTTCTCTGCTCCTTCATTTTTAATTGAAACTTCCTTTAACCAAATGTTCCTCAGGTTTCTAAAAGGTTCTTTCTTTTTAATGACTCACATAATTAGATATGACCAGCCCAGATAAAGCAGGATAATCTCCCCATCTCAAGATCCATACCCTTAATCACATCTACAAAATTCCATTTACAGTGTAAGGTAACATAGTCATAGATTTCAGAGACTGCAACATAGAAAACTTGGGGAGTAATTTCTCTGCCCACCATACTGACTTAACCAAAAAAAGTGGAAATCTATTCTGAGGATTCATGCATTTCTCAGGTAAACTAAAGATTTCCAGAAGAACTTGGAATTATAAACCAGAAGAACAGTTGCAATCTCTTCCCATATGTTTCCTCTGCTCCTCCTGAAAACCTGCTTCACTTTTCTTTCACAGCAGAACCACCTTTTCTTTTCATCCAGTCCACATAACAGAATGACCTTTCAGCATCTCCTAATTTTATGATACAGATCTAGCCACCATCAGAGGTTGTCTTGACTATTTATCAGATCATATTTCCAAAAGAACTAATAGGAAGGGTCCAACCCTTGGTCTAACAAGTCACACAAAGTTGTGTAGGATGTCCTTTAACCAGTAAATGGATAAACAAAACATGGTACTCCATATAATGGAATATTTTTTAATAGGGAAAAGGCATAAAATACTGATTCACGCTGCAAAGTTGGAAATATTATGCTAAGTGAAAGAAGACATACACACACAGAAAATCCCACATGTTCAATTACTCCATTTATATCAAATGCCTAGATTAAGCAATTATCTACAAACAGAAAGTAGATTAGTGGTTGCCTAGGGCGGGAGGATTGAGGGTAAATGTGGAGTGATTAATAATGGGGATGGGAGTCTCTTTTTGAGGTGATAAAATGTCTTAAAAGTGACTGTGGTGATGATGTGTGTGATGGTTGGTGATGATTGTACAACTCTGTGATTATACTAAAAACCGTCGAATTGTATACGTTAATTTTTTAAACATTTTTATTAGAGTATAATTGCTTTACAATGGTGTGTTAGTTTCTGCTTTATACCAAAATGAATCAGCTATACATATACATATATCCCGATATCCCCTCCCTTTTGCGTCTCCCTCCTACCCTCCCTATCCTACCCCTCTAGGTGGTCACAAAGCACCAAGCTGATCTCCCAGTGCTATGCAGCTGCTTCTGACTAGCTATTTGTTTTACATTTGGTAGTGTATATATGTCCATGCCATTCTCTCACTTCGTCCCAGCCTAACCTACCCACTCCCTGTGTCCACAAGTCCATTCTCTACATCCGGTCTTTATTCCTCTCCTGGCCCTAGGTTCTTCAGAAACTTTTTTTTTTTTTTTCCAATTCCATGTATATGTGTTGGCATACGGTATTTGTTTTTCTCTTTCTGACTTACTTCACTCTGTGTGAGAGACTCTAGGTCCATCCACCTCACTACAAATAACTCAATTTTGTTTCTTTTTATGGCTGAGTTATATCCCATTGCATATATGGGCCACATCTTCTTTATCCATTCATCTGTCGATGGAAACTTAGGTTGCTTCCATGTCCTTGTTATTGTAAATAGTGCTGCATTGAACATTGTGATACATGACTCTTTTTGAATTATGGCTTTTTCAGGGCATATGCCCATTAGTGGGACTGCTGCGTCATATGGTAGTTCTATTTTTAGTTTTCTAAGGAGCCTCCATACCGTTCTCCATAGTAGCTGTATCAATTACATTCCCACCAACAGTGCAAGAGGGTTCCCTTTTCTCCACACCCTCTCCAGCATTTCTTGTTTGTAGATTTTTTGATGATGGCCATTCTGACTGGTGTGAGGTGATACCTCATTGTAGTTTTGATTTGCATTTCTCTAATGATTAGTGATGTTGAGCATCCTTTCATGTGTTTCTGGGAAATCTGTATATCTTCTTTGGAGAAATGTCTATGTAGGTCTTCTGCCCATTTTTGGATTGGGTTGTTTGGTTTTTCTTGATATAGAGCTGCATGAGCTGCTTGTATATTTTTGATATTAATCCTTTGTCAGTTGCTTCCTTTGCAAATATTTTCTCCCATTCTGTGGGTTGTCTTTTCATCAAGTTTATAGTTTTCTTTGCTGTGGAAAAGCTTTTAAGTTTCATTAGGTCACGTTTGTTTATTTTTGTTTTTATTTCCATTTCTCTAGGAGGTGAGTCAAAAAGGATCTTGCTGTGATTTATGTCATAGAGTGTTCTGCCTATGTTTTCCTCTAAGAGTTTTATAGTGTCTGGCCTTATATTTAGGTCTTTAATCCATTTTGAGTTTATTTTTCTGTGTGGTGTTAGAGAGTGTTCTAATTTCATTCTTTTACATGTAGCTGTCCAGTTTTCCCAGCACCACTTACTGAAGATGCTGTCTTTTCTCCATTGTATATTCTTGCCTTATTTATCAAAAATAAGGTGCCAGATGTGCGTGGGTTTAGTTCTGGGCTTTCTATGTTCCATTGATCTATATTTCTGTTTTTGTGCCAGTACCATACTGTCTTGAATACTGTAGCTTTGAAGTATAGTTTGAAGACTGGGAGCCTGATTCCTCCAGCTCCGTTTTTCTTTCTTAAGATTGCTTTGGCTATTCAGGGTCTTTTGAGTTTCCATACAAATTGTGAATTTTTTTGTTCTAGTTCTGTGAAAAATGCCATTGGTAATTTGATAGGGATTGCCCTGAATCTGTAGGTTGCTCTGGGTAGTATAGTCATTTTCACAATGTTGATTCTTCCAATCCAAGAACGTGGTATATCTCTCCATCTGTTTGTATCATCTTTAATTTCTTTCATCAGTGTCTTATACTTTTCTGAGTACAGGTCTTTTATCTCCTTAGGTAGGTTTATTCCTAGGTATTTTATTCCTTTTGTTGCAGTAGTAAGTGGGAGTATTTCCTTAATTTCTCTTTCAGATTTTTCATCATTAGTATGTAGGGATGCAATATTTCTGTGAATTAATTTTTTATCCTGGTACTTTAGCAAATTCATTGATTAGCTCTAGTACTTTTCTGGTAGCATCTTCAGGATTCTCTATGTATATGTCTATGAATATATGACATATGAATATGTATGTTCTCTATGTCATCTGCAAACAGTGACAGTTTTACTTATTCTTTTCCAATTTGGATTCCTTTATTTCTTTTTCTTCTCTGAATGCTGTGGCTAAAACTTCCAAACCTATGTTGAATAACAGTGGTGGGAGTAGGCAATCTTGTCTTCTTCCTGATCTTAGTGGAAATGGTTTCGGTTTTTTCACCTTTGAGAACGGTGTTGGCAGTGGGTTTGTCATATATGGCCTTTATTGTGTTGAAGTAAGTTCCCTCCAAGCCAACTTTCTGGATGGTTTTTATCAGAAATGGGTGTTGAATTTTGTCAAAAGCTTTTCCTGCATCTGTTGAGATGATCATATGGTTTTTCTCCTTCAATTTGTTAATATGGTGTATCACATTGATTGATTTGCATATATTGAAGAATCCTTGTATTCCTGGGGTAAATCCCACTTGATCATGGTGTATGATCCTTTTAATGTGCTGTTGGATTCTGTTTGCTAGTATTTTGTTGAGGATTTTTGCATGTATGTTCATCAGTGATATTGTCCTGTGGTTTTCTTTTTTTGTGACATCTTTGCCTGGTTTTGGTATCAGGGTGATGGTGGCCTCATAGAATGAGTTTGGGAGTGTTCCTCCCTCTGCTATATTTTGGAAGAGTTTGAGAAGGACAGGTGTTAGCTCTTCTCTAAATGTTTGATAGAATTCGCCCGTGAAGCCATCTGGTCCTGGGCTTCTGTTTGTTCTAAGATTTTTAATCACAGTTTCAATTTCAGTGTTGTGATTGGTCTAGAAAAATATTTTCTATTTCTTCCTCATTCAGTTTTGGAAGGTTGTGCTTTTCTAAGAATTTGTCCATTTCTTCCAGGTTGTCCATTTTATTGGCATATAGTTGCTTGTAGTAATCTCTCATGATCCTTTGTATTTTTGCTGTGTCAGTTGTTAGTTCTCCTTTTTCATTTCTAATTCTGTTGATTTGAGACTTCTCCCTTTTTTTCTTGATGAGTCTGGCTAATGGCTTATAAATTTTGTTTATCTTCTCAAAGAACGAGCTTTTAGTTTTATTGATCTTTGCTATTGTTTCCCTCACTTATTTTTCTGATCTTTATTGTGTTGAAGTAAGTTCCCTCCAAGCCAACTTTCAGGATGGTTTTTATCACAAATTTTATCTGATATTTATGATTCCTTTCCTTCTGCTAATTTTTTTTTTCTTCCTTCTTTCTCTAATTGCATTAGGTGTAAAGTTAGGTTTTTAATTTGAGATGTTTCTTGTTTCTCGAGGTAAGATTTTATTGCTATAAACTTCCCTCTTAGAACTGCTTTTGGTACATCCCATAGGTTTTGGGTCATTGTGTTTTCATTGTCATTTGTTTCTAGGTATTTTTTGATGTCCTCTTTGATTTCTTCAGTGATCTATTAGTTATTTAGTAGTGTATTGTTTAGTCTCCATGTGTTTGTAGTTTTTACAGATTTTTTTTCCTGTAATTGATATCTAGTCTCATAGCATTGTGGTCAGAAAAGATAATTGATACAATTTCAATTTTCTTAAATTTACCAAGGCTTGATTTGTGACCCAAGATATGATCTATACTAGAGAATGTTCCGTGAGCACTTGAGAAGAAAGTGTATTCTGTTGTTTTTTGATGGAATGTCCTATAAGTATCATTTAAGTCCATTGTTTAATGTGTCATTTAAAGCTTGTGTTTCCCTATTTATTTTCATTTTGGATGATCTGTCCATTGGTGAAAGTGGGGTGTTAAAGTCCCCTACTATGATTGTGTTACTGTTGTTTTCCCCTTTTATGGCTGTTAGCATTTGCCTTATATACTGAGGTGCTCCTATGTTATGTTGGGTGCATAAATATTTACAATTGTTATATCTTCTTCTTGGATTGATCCCTTGATCATTATGTAGTGTCATTTTTTGTATCTTGTAATAGTCTTTATTTTAAAGTCTGTTTTGTCTGATGTGAGAATTGCTACTCCATCTTTTTTTTTTTTTTTTGATTTCCACTTGCATGGAATATCTTTTTCCATCCCCTCACTTTCAGTTTGTATGTATCCGTAGGTCTGAAGTGAGTCTCTTGTAGACAGCATATATATGGATACTTGTTTTTGTATCCATTCAGCCAGTCTATATCTTTTGGTTGGAGCATTTATTCCATTTACATTTAAGGTAATTATCGATATGTATGTTCCTATTACCTTTTCCTTAATTGTTTGGGGTTTGTTTTTGGAAGTCTTTTCCTTCTCTTGTGTTTCCTGCCTAGAGAAGTTCCTTTAGCATTTGTTGTAAAGCTAGTCTGGTGGTGCTGAATTCTCTTAGCTTTTGCTTGTCTGTAAAGGTTTTAATTTCTTATTCAGATCTGAATGAGATCCTTGCTGGGTAGAGTAATCTTGGTTGTAGGTTTTTCCCTTTCATCACTTTAAATATGCCCTGCCACTCCCTTTTGGCTTGCAGAGTTTCTGTTGAAAGATCAGCTGTTAACCTTATTCAGATTTCCTTGTATGTTATTTGTTGCTTTTCCCTTGCTGCTTTTTTTTTTTTTTTAAGATGTTGGAAGTAGGAGTTTATTAATTAATTTTATTATTTATTTTTGCTGTGTTGGGTCTTCGTTTCTCTGCGAGGGCTTTCTCTAGTTGTGGCAAGCAGGGGCCACCCTTCATCGCGGTGCGCGGGCCTCTCACTATCGCGGCCTCTCTTGTTGTGGAGCACGGGCTCCAGACATGCAGACTCAGTAGTTGTGGCTCACGGGCCTAGGTGCTCCGCGGCATGTGGGATCCTCCCAGACCGGGGCTCGAACCCGTGTCCCCTGCGTTAGCAGGAAGATTCTCAACGACTGCGCCACCAGGGAAGCCCCCTTGCTGCTTTTAATATTTTTTCTTTGCATTTAATTTTTTGATAGTTTGATTAATATGTGTCTTGGCATGTTTCTCCTTGGATTTATCATGTATGGGACTCTCTGCACTTCCTGGACTTGATTGACTATTTCCTTTCCCGTATTAGGGAAGTTTTCAGCTGTAATCTCTTCAAATATTTTCTCAGTTCCTTTCTTTTTCTCTTCTTCTTCTGGGACCCCTATATTTCGAATGTTGGTGTGTTTAATGTTGTCCCAGAGGTTTCTGAGACTGTCCTCAATTCTTTTCATTCTTTTTTCTTTATTTTGCTCTGTGGTAGTTATTTCTACTATTTTATCTTCCAGGTCACTTATCCGTTCTGCCTCAGTTATTCTGCTATTGATTCCTTCCAGAGAATTTTTAATTTCATTTATTGTGTTGTTCATCATTGTTTTTTTGCTCTTTAGTTCTTCTTGGTCCTTGTTAAACGTTTCTTGTATTTTCTCCATTCTATTTCGAAGATTTTGGATCATCTTTACTATCATTATTCTGAATTCTTTTTCAGGTAGACTGCCTATTTCCTCTTCATTTGTTTGGTCTGGTGGGTTTTTACCTTGCTCCTTCATCTTCTGTGTGTTTCTCTGTCTTCTCATTTTGCTTAACTTCCTGTTTTGGGGGTCTCCTTTTCGCAGGCTGCAGGTTAGTAGTTCCCATTGTTTTTCATGTCTGCCCCCAGTGGGTAAGGTTGGTTCAGTGCATTGTGTAGGCTTCCTGGTGGAGGGTACTGGTGCCTGTGTTCTGGTGGATGAGGCTGGATTGTGTCTTTCTGGTGGGCAGGACCGCATCTGGTGGTGTGGTTTGGGGTGTTTGTGAACTTACTATGATTTTAGGCAGCCTCTCTGCTAATGGGTGGGGTTGTATTCCTGTCTTGCTAGTTGTTTCGCATGGGGTGTCCAGCACTGGAGCTTGCTGGTGGTAGAGTGGAGTTGGGTCTTAGCATTGAGACAGAGGTCTCTGGGAGAGCTCTCGCTGTTTGATATTACATGGGGCTGGGAGGTCTCTGGTGGTCCAGTGTCTTGAACTCGGCTCTCCTACCTGTGAGGCTCAGGCCTGACACCCGGCTGGAGCACCAAGAGCCTGTGAGCCACACGGCTCAGAAAAAAAGGGAGAAAATGAAAGAAAGAAAGAGAGAGAGAGAGAGAGAGAGAGAGAGGGAGGGAGGGAGGGAGAGAGGAAGAAAGAAAGAAAAGAAAGGGAGAGAAAGAGTGGGAGGGAAGGAGGAAGGAAGGAAGGAAGGAAGAGGGAGGGAAGGAGGAAGGGAAATTAAGTTATTAAAATAAATTTTAAAATATTATTAAAAATTTAAAAAATTGAAGAGTAATTTAAAATACAAAGAAAGAAAGAAACCTAACCAAAAAACAATTCCACCAATGATAACAAGCTCTAAAAACTATAGTAACCCCCCCCAAAACAGACAGACAGAAACCTAGAACAAATGGTAAAAGCAAAGCTATACAGCCAAAATTACACAAAGAAGCATACACATACACACTCACTAAAAGAGAAAAAGGAGAAAAAATGTATATGATATTAGAAAAGGAAGAGAGCAACTAAATCAATAAACAAATATACCAATGATAATAAGCTCTAAATACTAAACTAAGATAAACGTAAAACCAGAAACAAATTAGATGCAGAAAGCAAACCCCAAGTCTACAGTTGCTCCCAAAGTCCACTGCCTCAATTTTGGATGATTCGTTGTCCATTCAGGTATTCCACAGATGCATGTACATCAAGTTGATTGTGGAGATTTAATCCGCCGATCAGAGGCTGCTGGGAGAGATTTCCCTTTCTCTTCTTTGTTTGCACAGCTCCTGGGGTTCAGCTTTGGATTTGGCCCCGCCTCTGCGTGTAGGTCGCCTGAGTGCGACTGTTCCTGCCCAGACAGGATGGGGTTAAAGTAGCAGCTGATTAGGGGGCTGTGGCTCACTCAGGCCTGGGGGAGGGAGGGATACGGAGTGTGAGGCGAGCCTGCGGCAGCAGAACACAACGTGACGTTGCACCAGCCTGAGGTGCTCCGTGTGTTCTCCCAGGGAAGAGTTGTCTCTGGATCATGGGACCCTGGCAGCGGCGGGCTGCACAGGCTCCCGGGAGGGGAGGTGTGGAGAGTGTCCTGTGCTTGCACACAGGCTTCTTGGTGGCTGCAGCAGCAGCCTTAGCATCTCATGCCCGTCTCTGATGTACACGCAGATAGCCGCAGCTCATGCCCGTCTCTGGAGCTCATTTAGGCGGTGCTCTGAATCCCCTCTCCTCGCACACCCCGAAACAATGGTCTCTTGCTTCTTAGGCAGGTCCAGAATTTTTCTGGACTCCCTCCCAGCTAGCTGTGGCACACTAGCCCCCTTCAGGCTGTGTTCACACAGCCACCCTCAGTCCTCTCCCTGGGATCCGACTGAAACCCAATCCTCAGCTCCCAGCCCCCACCCACCCCAGTGGGTGAGCAGTCAAGCCTCTCGGGCTGGTGAGTGCTGGTCGGCACCAATCCTCTCTGCGGGAATCTCTGTGCTTTGCCCTCTGTACCCTGGTTGCTGCCCTCTCCTCCGTGGCTCTGAAGCTTCCCCCCCGCCCGCCTCCCATCTCCACCAGTGAAGGGGCTTCCTAATGTGTGGAAACTTTTCCTCATTCACAGTTCCCTCCAAGAGAGGCAGGTTCTTTCCTGTCCCTATTCTTTTGTCTCTGTTTATTCTTTTTTCTTTTGCCCTACCCAGGTATGTGGGGAGTTTCTTGCCATTTGGGAAGTCTGAGGTCTTCTGCCAGCATTCAGTAGGTGTTCAGTAGGTGTTATGTAGGAGTTGTTCCACACGTAGATGTATTTTTGATGTATTTGCGGGAAGGAAGGTGATCTCCATGTCTTACTCCTCTGCCGTCTTGAAGGTCCCCCCCGAATTATAGTGTGTGAATTCTGTAGTACGTGCTTTATATCTTGTAAAGCTGTTACATTCTTTAAAAAGATATATATGACAACTTTTCATGTAGTCAGTACTCACTTATCAGAAAATTATAGAGATGAAAAAAATAGGTATTTAATACCAGTGCTAAGACATACATAAAGTTTATTAAGTTTACACATTACATGTACTTTCTAGACCTTATTTTATTTTATTTTATCTCATTCTACACCCAAAGTCAGTTGACTGGTTTTCCTACCAAAGGAGTATTAGAAACATTAAATTAGAAGATGGATAAAAGACACTCTGACATTAATGAGAAAGAAGTGAAAGTTGTCCAACTAACAGTAAGGATATAATAAAAAAAATAATTCTACCAATTAGTAATGTAATTAGGGGTCATTTATTTATAGACCAAGCAACTGGCCACTCTACAATTGATATCCGTAAAATAGGTTGCAGTATTTAAGGGTTTTTTTTTTTTTTAACTTAAATTTACAATTCTATCTATACTAAGGCAGGGAGGGCATAAATTTTTCAAAGTAATTTACTGCCAAAATGATTGGTTTCAAACAACCTTAAACCTTAATTTTGGATGTTTCAGCTACCTGTTGTATACTTTTATATAATAATTAATTCCCCAGTTATACCAAATGAAGTATAACATTGTTTAATGCTTCCTTATGGCTAATAAAGGTAGACCAAGTAGGAATGTAGGAAAGTAGTATCTATACCATGCATATGACTCCAATGGAGATGCCTTAAACTCTTCATATATGTGTGTGTGTGCGCCTCTGTTTGTGTGTGTGTGTGATGTGCAACCTTGGTAGTTACAGAAATGTCCTATGAGGGACCAGGCTCTTGGCCCTAATGATTTTGTAATCCAAATCCAATGTCAACACAGGACATCTAGCTCCTCCAACTGTGATTTTATCACATTTGTATACAGGCGACATTCACAATTTATGATGCTCTTCATTACATTTCTTGATTGTCCAGTTCAACTTTCGTCTAAGCGATCTTTTCCAGTTAGTAACTAGATTGTTCAGAGTATTCCATATACAAAATGTATTGCTTGTTTCTGAATGTGTCCCACTTATATTTCAGGCAGTAAGAACAAGTTAAAGTCATTTAAGGAGAGGGAAAATAAAAAAGGTTCTGGAAATGTCAGTGCTGGGAGACTGTGACTACGTGATCACATTCTGGCTTAGGGTTTCCAGGTGTTTGTGAACAGAAGGGTCCAGGATTTCTGGGAAAGAAGTTGAGAAATATACTTTGAACTGCTCAGTATTTTCAAGTTAAGTTGTATTATTTTCATTTTAGACTGCTATTTGTACAGTCTATTCCTTCTACCTCTCTTAGTTTGTATTATTTCACATATGGTTTATGACTGAGGTGCACTGATCTGTGAGCATTACTGACCTAGCAACCAGGGAACCTCAAAAATTGTACTAGATAGAGGGTGGGGGAAGAACTCGGGGCCGTGGGTGTGGAAAAAAACCTGTGATGTCCCCAGACGGTCAGCTCTGGGAGAGGAGCTGTGACAGGGGAAGAAGTCCCCTTTGTGTTTTATGTACTTAGAAAAGAAATATGAGAAAGTGCAAACATGAAAAAAAAAATTGTACTAGACATGGACTTGTCAGCATGGTTGTAAATCCATATGAATATTGCCTACCTTAGAGTCAACGTGCAAACTTCTCAGCAGTACTAAATATTTCTCTTCTTTTACAATTGTGTGAGTTGTGAACATGTTTTCCCTTCTTTTAACTGTCTTGTATCTCACAATGTAATTATTTGAAGATAATTGCTTTCTCATAATCTCGAATAAAAAGCTCATTTTAGAAAATTAAAACCACTCATAAAAATACAAAGAAGGGAGTAAAAATTTATACCTATTATCCCTCCCCCCAAATCAAATTATTGCTGTTGTCATTGGGTGAACATCATCCCTCAAAAACAACAACATTTTAGGGTGGAAATATTTGTCAGCTGCATCTAAAAACACTAAAATTTTTAGAAAGTGTTGCTGAGGTTGTTTGAAAGAAGGAATGAGTGCTTTCTTTTCCTATAGGGAAGTTGGATTTTCCTTGAAATAAATATGTAGTGCTTGGACTCAGAATCTGTGCCAAAGTGTACTAAGGCATTGGGAAAATTGAGTGTCTTTAAGAATTTCCCAAATAGTTTACTAAATGTTTTAAGGTTAGCCGAAACTGAGTATATGTATATATGTATGTATATATACATTTATATTTTGAAGTGGTATTTAAAAATTATACTTATGTCACCAAGGAAAATAGAGCCTCCTCCAACCTTTTACAAGGAGAAATAAGTATCTTGAAGAAGCTGATAAATTACTTCCAGGAAATTACATCTCTTAACAAATAGTGAATTTAAAAAAAAGTCCATCTCACATTTTTCTAATAGCTGCTTATATTTCTTCTTTATCTCTGTCACGGGCAAAACTTAAGATGACCCCCAGTTATGCTGCCCTTTTGGTATTCACACCAGAAGGGATTGTATAACCCCTTCCCCTTGAGTGTGAGCAGGGCTTGTGACTTGTTCCAAACCCATAGAATATGGCAAAGGTGATAGAATGTCACTCCCTTGATTATGTCACATTATATGGCAAAGGTTATGAGATATCACCCCTGATTAGATTACATTACATTATATAAGACTCAATCTTTTACGTAGACCTACACTAGTTTCTCCCACTCCCTTGATGGTACTGAAGAAGTAAACTGCCATATCGTGAGCTGTCTCTAGAAAACATGTAGCAGGGAACTACAGGAGGCCTTTGAGATCTCAGTGACCCACAAGAACAAACCAGCAAAGACCCAAGTACCTCATTCCTCACTCATAAGGAGAACAATTCTGACAACAACCTAAATGAGCTTGGAAGTGAATCCATCCCCAGTTTAGCTCTCAGGTGAAGATCCAGCTCTTGACTACACCTTCATTTTGGCCGTATAGAGGAAACAGTGCTCAGATACCTGACCCACGGTAACTATGAGCTAATAAATGCGTGGTAGTTGAAGTTACAAAGCATGTAGCAATCTGTTAAATAGCAACAGATAACTAATATAGTTTTCTAAATCAAGTGTAAGTGTGGACAAAATATGGCATGGATACAACATATAGATGAAACAAATTGACAGTGTAGATAGTTAGAAGTTATGATTCAATATATTTCTCTTTTGTCTGGAAACAAAATGTAAGTCTGACAAAATGTTAGACTGATATAAAAGTATTATACATTATTTCATGGAAAGCCTAAACTATAACACCTATTGCTATCGGTAAATTTCCTGTATTCATTTGTGTGTGTGTGTGACAATATTTCAGTCATTCTCACAGTACCCAGAGTAGGTAAACACAAGAAATGAGACTCTCTTATAGAGCAATCTACCCAGACTATAAGTCTTCTTGTATCATTCTTAATTAGTTTATATTTATTGTCTTTCATGATACGTAGAAGTGGCAAAAATGCTTCATAAATGAGGGAGCATTGATATGAAAGGCTGCAGAATAAAAACAGATATAATTCATATAGTAAAAGACACTTCATAGATAGTAGCATAATTAATCCTCAAAATAACCCCATGTAGGATGGTTTCTCATGAACATTTTGTTGATTGTTAAGCAGTTTAAATGATTTATCCAATCACTCTTAGTATGTAGCAGAGTAGGAAGCTTTGATAATTAATTTTATGTTCCATCTTGACTGAGCCATGGGTTGCCCAGCTATTTGGTCAAGCATCATTCTGGGTGTGTCTTTGAGGGTGTTTCTGATGAGGGTAACATTTAAACCCATAGACTGAGTAAAATGAATTGTGCTCCCCAATGTGGATGGGCTTTATCCAGTCTGTGGAGCACCTGAATAGAATGAAAGGCTGACTCTCCCATGTGAATAATAGGGAACTCCTCCTCCCTGACTTCATTTGAGCTGGAACAATGATTATTTCATCCCCAGGATGTTTGTCATCTCAGATAGCTTAAGAAAACCATTCCAATTCTATTGACCATATTTATCTGAAATACAAATAATAAAGAAATAGTTCATATTTCATACTGACATCAAGACAATTATGTGAAAGCCAACATAAGCAGACAATTATGTGAAAGCCAACATAAGCTTAAGAGAAAATTTTAGTTGTTTTACCATAGACAACTTACTCTGCTTCTCTTGCTTAATTTGTTTATCTGAAAATGGAGATGATGATGGTCATGGTCTCTCATGGAATTTGCTGTAACAATTGAAGTAACATATGCAACTGTATCTGTAATATGGTAAGAGCCAGTTGCATTAGCTATAAATAGATACGTGAATTCTTCGTAAGGTAAATATTATTTTAATTTTCAAATCTTGAGTTGCATACGTAGAAAATATAGAAAATCAATGGCAGATTGCCTCAATGAAGAACAGCACTTTTTGTAATAATATAACAAAATAGAATTTCAATTTATTTTCAATAAATAAATGCCAAATTACCTCAATCAGACCAAAGTGAAATGTCTTGTGCTTAATAAAATAATTGGTTTTTGCTTGTATATTAAATTACTGTTCACCCACAAACTGCAGTTTCAAAGCTTATGCTGCCCTGCAGGTGAATGGAGTGCTATGTGGGCTTACAGATAAACCATATGCCTTCTTTCATAAGCCTCCTTGTCCGGTCTGTGGCTCATTACTTTCCAGAACATCATGGAGAACACAGGCTTACAATACAGAAAGCAGGTCAGTCAGAAAGCACTGAGGCAAGAATGCAGGGTTTCCTTGTGGTTTTGGTGATGCCTTATCTCCTTGTGTAGTAGCATGTAGCATGAAGCTGGAAGAAATATCTGTCTGACCTTAGGGGAGTTCTTGACCTCATAATCTGCAGATTCTCATGTTGGGATCTAGAGACTGACTGATAGATCTGGCAGACCCTGTGTGCTTTCAGAAAAAATGCACTAACAAACAAGAATCCCCATAGAGTTTTTAATTAACTCATTAACTATCTTAAACACCTGGGCTGAGCCCCTACAGAGAGCTGGTGTGTTGCCTGTACTGAGTCATACCTCACATGGTTAGAGAATGTGTCAGTCCCTTACCTAGGTATCCAAGGTCCTTCAAATCTGGCTCCCAAATAAGAGGCATCATGATAAAATGAAAACGAGTCTATAAGTCAAGATATCCAGATCTTAATTCTTCTGCCATTTAACTCTTTGAGCCCCTGTTGCTTAAGCTTTTCTGGGCCTTGGTATGCTCTCAGTGAAGTTGAATCTATTGCAATCCCTATTAAAACAAATAGGAAAACTGAAGGTCAAAGAATTTAGGTGTTTTGTATAAGGTCACACAGCCACTATGCAGTAGAATCAGGTATGTTAGCACCAGAGCTCATGTCCTTAAACCCTGCTATTAAAACTGACTTTTTGGATGATTTAGGGGATTCCTTGCTAGAGAGTTCCCCATATCCAACCTGACAGGTGAGCTGGGCCAATAGACTGTGATTACCAATTAGCAAGGGAACCATGTTAAGATCTAAGTTTTTACATAGTCTGCAGTCCATTAAAGTCTGCTTTATCTGTGTATCCCTTGTCAGTTCTCAACTGCTAAGGTTGTGTTAATTTAAGCTGTTTATTTGGCTTAGGCATTTACTCTGTCAGGAATGATACAGAAAGAAAAGAACATGAGATGAAGCCACTGTGCCTGCCCTCAAAGAAGTCATGGTACAGCTGTGCATTTTTGGGAGGGAAACAAATGCATGACTCTAGGATAATTGCTGAGTGTGGAGAGAGGCACAGCTCTGCTGAAACACATTGGAACAGTACCTAACTCATCCTCACTCAAAATTGTTTGAGGAGGTAAAATCTTGAGCTGAGTCTCATAGGGCTTCTCCTTATGAAAAGAAGAGCACAGCCTGGGCAGAGGCCTAGACAGGAAAGAAAACAAGGGTTTGTCTGCAGGGTTACAATAGCATGGCATGACTTGAGTGAGTCAGAGAGGCTGGCTGAGATCATACCATGGGCATTTTTGTGACAGAGTCAAGAGCTTAGCTTTTATCCTGAAGGTTGCATAAAATCTCTTCAGGTTTTAAGCAGGAGAGTGATGTAGTGTGGTTTTCACTTTAGGTGGGGGGAGAGGTACTTTTTAGTACTACATTTAAAAGTCACATGGGATGCCAGAGAGAAATAATCAGATTTTTGAGGGAATACCACATTATATTACATAAAGGAGCAGATGAAAGAATGGAGAAAGATTTTAGGCTGGAGGGGGTAATACCAATGCAGGACATCTGGTGCCATGTGGAAGAGGGAGAGAAAAATTTATTTGTGATTTCTGGGCACTAACAGAGCCATCAGTTATTAGAAACATATTTCCATTCAACATTAAAATATATATATATGCCTCTAGATGTTTGGAGTTGTCCCAGGATGGGAAGGTTTGCCAGTTGTTTCTAGTTGAGATTATAAGAACAAATGCCTGGTAGGTACTTGGGTAGGTATATTTAAGTCTTCTGCAAAGACGCTATGCCCTCGTGGATAGCTTTGGTCACCATATGCAGCCACTGGAAAGTGTGCTGATGAAACAAACCAGCGAAAGGTCAGTAGTGGGACAAACGTCCTTAAGGCCTGAGATGGAAGTTCAGATAATGAGAATTCTTTGTACTCACTGCAGACACATTCTTTCAATTAGAAGCAAATAATGAAGCAAAGGTCCTTGAAAATCTGTGGCCTTCACCTTGTAACCAAAAGTACATGATTTAAAGAGTTCTTGATTGGATCCTCCTGGCAAGGGACCTTACATCATTTTTTCTACCAGCTATCATGATTCTCAGGGCACAGACTCATCTTTACAGTTGCATTACGAAACATCTTTCTTTTATTTTTCTTTCCAGAAACCTGGAGGCAAAAATATACTTCCTGAAATGCCACATTTTAATTAAAAGGATCTTTTGTTCCAGTTTTAAGCTGGAACAAAAATAATAATTGTGTTCATGTTTGGGTCTATAGTAATATTTATGTGATATGTATAATTATATATTATATATAATATATCTTTAATACATTATCTTATGATATATTCTAAAGAAAGCAATCTATGAGTAAAAGGATATTTATGGTGATGATTTGGAAAATAAGAGAAGGGATGGTGTTCAAACAGTTAGTTTAGTATCCATTTCAGTGACATACAAGGTACAGTTTGGTGTCCAGATGAACTGAGATACAGGACCATTTTGCTTGACATTTCACTTGACAATTTGCTTTTGCAACCATGGAACCAATATAAAATTACATGTTGTTGATTGAAAATTTTAGAGCACTGTACTTGGAATCTATTAGGTTGAACCATACGAAGTTGCCAATATTTAAACATTTCAACCTAAAAAATGACAAATTCTGTGGTTCAGCCTAAGAGAAGCCTCAGTTTGAATCCTTGCTGTACCACAAAGAGGCTTGAGTATTAAATCAGTTATTCAACCTCTTAGAACCTAAATTTTTCTTGCCTGGTCAAATGTGGACAATAGCAGCAGCCTATTCCTGGTGATGTGTGGATTAAGTGAGACACTGGGTGGGGACACACTTTGAAAAAGGTAAAGTGGTTTGAATTGCCTTAGCATCCTCAAAAACAACAAGACTGTTGTGTTTCTAAACTTTTGCTCCCTGATGGTTAAGTGATTTCTTGGTTAGAATACACAGAGGTTTACATGTTTTTATTTCTTTCTGGATGTGATATGACTTTTCTTTCATTTAATGTTTATTCTCAAAACTATTTTCCTCCTTCCCTGGATTTACTGTACAGATTTCTTCTGAATAGGTAGAATATTTATACATTTCATTAACGGTATGTACTCAGGCTTTCTGCTTTGTTCATCCAGTAAAACACTCAGTAGAAAATGTGTGTGAGGACTCTTCCCTTTACCATTGGGGAACTGAAATTAATTCCCTTACAATTTCTAAGAGCTTCAAGCATTTGTTTTATTTAGGAGTCAAACAGCTGTGCTGGCAAAGCTTTTATTATTGATAATGTGCTTTGGTTCTTTATATCTGGGTGATACATTTTACCAACATTGGTCTGACAGGACTTTCAGCAGTTTTGTCTGGACTATGGTACCAGCCTCCTAAGGATCTTTCAACCTTCAGTTTCTCTCCACTTGAAATCTGTTGTCCAGCTTACCCACAGAGTTTAACTTCTAATCACAAATCAAATCACGATATCCTCTATTTAAGAAAAATCTTGCATGACTCCCCAGTGCTCAAAGGATTAAATTCTCACCTTATGGTTCATTATACAAGGCCTTCTCAAAATACATGTTGGTGACAGATTATCTCGTGCTTCTCCCCTTCCTTCTGAATCCAGCTTAACTAAAGTCTATCATTATTTGAATATTCCATTACAAGATTCTCATCTCTCTGACTATTTACAACCTAGTTCTCTACACGGAAGGACTTTTCTGTCTTTGACTAGCAAAATCATCCTTATAAGACAGCTCAAACACGGTCTCTCTCTGAAATTCTCTTCTCCTCCCTGAGGCTATTAATCATTTATTCCTCTCTATTTCACATAGAATTGTGCTCATACTTTCCACTGTGATTATGCTTTTACTTACCTTTCTCTCTTTCTCCAGTCTGTGACCTCTTATAAAGCAAGGACTCTTACTAACTCATCTTTGCTTCCCCAGAGTCTAGATACTCCTTGAACTTCTTTTTTCTCATTTTAAGTACAAAAGAAGGGTAAGTTTCTCCTGCTTTTATGGATACATTTAGTCCTTCCTAAATGATCCACAATTACAGTTCCCGATTACTCAGTGAATGTTCAAAATGTCTGAAAGTCCCAGAGAAGAAAATAATTGAAGACTTTTCAAGAGCAAAGGGAATTTCAGATATAAGATTTCAGGGCAGGGTGTGACGGGGCACGTATGAGGCCCATTTCTCCAAATCTGTCCATGAATAGAGAGAGCAGTGAGATGACCTGTTTTGGTATCTGGGAACAGCAGCTGGAATTTGAGGTGATCACTGCCTTAATGAGATGTTTGGTGTTATTCAATTAATAATAGCCCCAAAATATTCAGATTACAGAGAGTAATTGTCTAACTGTATTATCTCCCAGAAAGAATGTATCAGCAATAGTTGGTTCATTCCATAGGATTTGGTTTTATGAAGGACAATGTCAAGCTACCATCGGCCCATAAATGAGATACTAGAGAGATGAGGGGTAGATATGACATCGTTAATGTAATAGTTAAAGAAATTGAAATAATTAGATGAGAGCAAAGAATAAGAGAGTTACCATATATTCACATTCAGCCCCACATAAGTGATGAGTTGACACATGAAAGAGGGAGGGATGCATGCCCCATTGTTTCAGAAAGAGGGCCATTCATTACAGGGAGGGTATACTGTTACTGCATAAAAGGGAGACAGGCTTCATTAGCAAATGAGCAAGTGAAACTGCAAGATAAAATCGTTCTCTGGTATGAACAATCATGTGTGGGATTTATAGTGGTAGGGTTAGACTGAACCTATGTTTGGTAAACATTCTTATGTGTAAGAATCACCTCTGATCTTGGTTAAATGCAAATTCTTATTCAGGAGATCTGGAGTGGATCCTAAGAATCTTCACTTCTAGCATATTCTCAGGTAATGTTGGTATTGCTGGTCAGTGGTTCATGCTTTGAATAATAATGAACAGGGTAATATGGACAAGTAGCAACATTTCATACCTGTTAGGAGCATAGATTTCAGAACCAGAAAACCAAGATATTGAGTTTCAATCTAATATGCCTTTGCGAAACTTGCTTATCCTGTCTGCACCTTACTTTCCTCATCTGTAAAGTGGGAATGCTATTGTTGGTTTCATATTGTCTTGGTCCAGATTAAATGAGAAGATGTATGTGGAACGTCTGATGCATTGCAGCAGCTAGTAAGCTTCTATAAAATGTTACTGATTGTATTTTAGCTTTGACAGTATTGTGTATTCCATTTCTAGGATTGTATTATTCTTATTTATTTCTGAACATATCAGAAGAGTAAAAAGACAAAAGCTGCAATGTGAAAATCAATGAAGGTACATTCTAATATTCTGATAATATAACTCTTTAATAAAACTCCATCTAGCTTCAGCCCAGTGCAAAATTATCCTTCTAATGAATAACTATTAATCCTTCAAGATTCAACCGAGATACCACCTATTGTACACCTTCCCAATCACAATGAGGGGATTATCACTCAACTTTTTGGTCCCTCTGCTATACCTACTGCAGAAATCTCTTAAAGCATCCATCATAAAGTTATGAAAACAACTGCTTAACTACAAACACATCTCCTCCTCTGAACTCGGAATTCCTTGAATTCAGGAACTAAGCTGTTCACAGATTATAGCCCCAACATCTATATCTAGCATATATCATGGTGAATAATGGGTCCTTTAAAGTAACCGATAATTTAAAATATAGATGAATAGTCAAAGTCATTAATGAATTGAGAAAAGTCAGTCCTTGGTGCTCATATTTTCCTTTCAAAATCTCCCTGCCCTATTCTGGAATTCTCTATCTCATTGGAGTGGAGTTTTGTCCCTAGATGTGCTATAATAAGGGTCTCCATTAAGATGTTTTCAACAAAAATATTTAATATTTGTCTTCTTTTTGAGAACTTTGTATTTTAACCAAGGTTTATAGGAGAGATACAGAAACATGTGAAGATATTTCTGTGCAAGAACAAACCAAGGACTAACAAGTGGGATAGATATTTGGGGGAAGTTCTGGTCAATTCAAATGCTCTCCAAATGATGAATATTCAAATCAGTTTGTCCACAAGGTTACCTCTGCACCAGTTCAAGATTAAAAATTAGAAAAAAAAAACCCCAAAACTCTGTGCTTTTGCTATTGTTTGCTGGGAAGACACTCCATTTTTTTGGCACCAACTACTGACATACTTCATCCACTCAACCAAGAGAGCCTTATGCAGAGTATAAGTGAACATCCTATAAGGAAACACAAATGGCTGGGAAGTTAGACCCTCCAGGCTGTAAAGAATTTTTGAGGTCATTTTGCCAATCTTTATGTCTCTAGAGGACAACAGCTTTCCTGAAATACAAGGCAGTCCCATATTTGTATCATCCCTGTGGACTGAGACATTTTGGTTTACAATTCTCTCTGTGCAAATACTTTCAAGCAGTACAAAAGAAAATAAGGCGAGGCATGGTACCAAACCTGTGTCCTGTGCCAGTGGCAGCTATTAAAATCACAAACAGAATAAAAAGATCAATCTCTGCAACTCCTTGTGAAATAAACTAAAAGTAAACTGTCAGGCACTGTGCTAACCTCTTTAAGTGCATTATCATTTTGGTTTGTTCTTACCAAACTTGTAAGAAGTAGATGCTATTACCCATTTTAGATAATAGAAAAGCTCTCTTACAGAGGTTCGGTAATATAGTCAATGTCAGATCTTTGTGCCTGCAAAGTACCGACTGCACAGCAATACTCTATGCTTCCCTGCCCACAGAAGCACTGTGATACTCATCTCCAAAATGGCGGCATCCTTTGTGTAAAATCCTTGAGATTCTAGAAAGATACATAGATATAAACTTTCCAGATAGAATATTTATCTCTTGGAATCTTAAATATTAACAGCAATAGTGTTGTTTCCTTTCTCTTTTTTCTTCACTTCTTAAGCAAATGCCTTAGATGTAGAATCAACAGATTTCCCTGCATGTCTCTCTAAAGCTGCTCATGGAGTTTTACTCTCAGCACTGGCCACGAAGTTCTTTAAATAGCCCTGCCTGTGTTTTGTGGCTTTCATTACCCTTCTCTTCTTAGGTTCTGTAGGCTAAAGCTATGGGACATAACATGCATGGACATAAGGTTAACCCTAGCATGAGGCAGTCAGGGTCAGCAGAGTCTAGCATTAGGGCCTGCAGTGACCATCTTTTATGTGGCCTTGTTTAATACTGCTCTTTAGCTTTTCCCTTGTCCTTGAGTTAAGGGACTTCTAAATTGTGGGTGGTTTTTTTTGTTTGTTTGGTTTGGGTTTTTTGTTTTTATTTTTTAATTTTTATATTCAGTACAGCTGAGCCCACTGAGAGGGCCTGGCAGGCCCAATGCCCAAGTTTGTAACTGAAATTGGATGGCCTGGCTTCATTTTCAACTGGTACATGTTTTTTACTATTTCTCCTTTAAGAAAAATCAACAAGTGGTTTATGATTCCTTTCAAAGAGATTGAATGAGTGAAAATCAGGTTTAGCCGTATTATTATGGCAACTAAATACCCTGGGTTTTCTGGGGCAGATCCAATTTCAAATATCCTTTCTTGTCCCCCAGTTGTATATTAGATCAGTATTTCCTGATTTTTGATTAAGGACATACATTTTGCTCAGCTAGCATAATAGAGAAAGAAGCCTTTTTGAACATCAAATTTTGGCCAGGCATTTAAAATTGGAGATGTGTGTGTACGTGCATGTACATGTATATATATATTCATGTGCGCATACATATATATGTGTGTATATGTGTACATATTTATCTATCTTTATATAGGTATCTATAGATATAGCTATAGACATAGATACTTGTGTGTGTATATATCTAGATACAGAAACAAATATTGTCCTTATCATATTCACATTATACAAGTGAGAAAATTGAAGCTTACAAATTTCTCAAGGTCTACTGCTTTTGAGCAGCTAAAATGAGATTCCAATTTTGTAGTCTGGATTTAAAGCCTATAGTCATTATTCCCAACCTTCCTAAATCCTCCAATTTATTTATTTATTTAATTTTATTTATTTATTTTTTTTGCGGTATGGGGGCCTCTCACTGCTGTGGCCTCTCCCATTGTGGAGTACAGGCTCCGGACGCGCAGACTCAGCGGCCATAGCTCACAGGCCCAGCCGCTCCGCGGCACGTGGGATCTTCCCAGACCGGGGCACGAACCCATGTCCCCTGCATCAGCAGGCGGACTCTCAACCACTGCGCCACCAGGGAAACCCTCCAATTTATTTTTGAAATACAAATTTTCTTTCTTCACATAGCTTATTCCTTTCTGAGTACATGCCCCAGGCTCCTGGTCATCTGACTACAGATGCCCCGTGAAGGGGTAACTTGCCTTGCCCACAACCCTCTATCTATTCTGCCCAGCCTCCTGCCCTTCCTCTTTTCCTAACTCCTCAAAGCCTTGCTCCTGCGAGATGTGAAATCAAACATCAGACACCTTAGCTGGTGCCTGCCTGAAGAGCTATGATTGATTGTCACGCACTAATTACTTGGAAGGTTTGAGAGTGGGTGAAAGAATAGAGGTGATCACAGAACAGTTAAAAAGAGATTTGTTTCTCTTTTTGCTGCTCCCCTGTCATTTGCAAATGTCTGTTGGTTTCTTTTCAGCCTGTTTGTGCTTAAGAATCCTGCTGAGATGACACTTAGTGGTTTGAAAAGCCAAAGTTGTGTCTGCATTTCTGCAGGTAATTTAGCAGTGGATACATGGGAGGATCATCTGCAAGGCTCACCATAACCTTTTTAAAAATCTGTAACAATCTGTAACAATATTACCTTAACAATAAGGTAATATTTTTTCAATCAGAACATAATTGATGAAATAGTATTTGTTTTTCATTAATATGTGCTTTGACTATCCAGTTATATTTACCTTACAGCTTCTTTTAAACACATCCAGGGAAACCATCCTGGAGATATTTAATAGCCAAAAAGGTAAACATAGAGTTTAAATAATTTATTTAGCAGATACACCCATCAGGTGTCATCATTGGCACCTTTATATATGTCACGGAGGAAAGAGTTGAAATTAAATTTTTCTAAGGAAAATAACCTACATAGGTTCACAAGATTCAAAATTGTAAGAGTGACCCCTAGTGACCATGTAACTGCTTAAATCTTTACTAAAACAGTGTACTGTTAAATGTGAGCATCTGAACAAAAAGAGGGCATAGTTTCTTTATCATAAAAAAAAAATTACTCATTTTGAATTCAGTTATATTTCAAATTTATACTTTGAAAATAATATGATTTTTTGGCAAAATTTTGATTTAGTCTGGGTAAAATATATATCACTTGTCTATTCATCCTTCAGTTCAAATTGATGAACCTGCATTGTGAACATACTCGGTGGAAACTCTTGAGGAACGTACTAAGGATGTAGAGAAAAAGGTCTCCTCGTTGTTTCTATGGTGCTCACAGACTCACCAGGAAAGAGACAAGCAAACTGGATCACTGCAGGGCAGTGGGGTGCTGTGAGCATTAGTATAAGGTCAGGGCCTCTAAAAATAGAACTGTTGTGCAATGGCTGGGTGGCCATTCCTGGGGATGGTAGGTCGGAGTAAGATTTCACCAATGAGAAGCAAGAGAGAGCAGCTCTACCTGCGCAGAGACACGTGAAAGTAACAGGAGTCTGTATAAGAACCACAAGTATTTCAGCAGGGCTGGAGCATATAGAGCTATAAAGACATGCAAAATGGGCTTGAGACACAGGCACAAGATAGCTCAGGGAAGGCCTTGTACACCATTCTTGGTCATTCTGCTGAAGGCAGTGGGAATAGACTTAAGCAAGGAAGTAATGTCAATAGATTTGCATTTGGGAAGAATTATCTGGCTTCAGAGCAGAGCATAGTTGAGGCTATCAAGACTAGTTACACAAAGACCAAATAGGTGGCTTCTAGCATCTCCACTATGGGAAATGTTATGGTTCTTCTACCTGGACAGGCACTTTATTCTTCATTCAAATTTGTATTACTAGTCAACACAGAATGTTTTTAAAATGCGCAGTAAATTAATATTAGCATTAATTTTAATCCGGTATAAATGTACAAACCATATCTGTGTGTACATATATGTATATATATGCATATATATCTATAAATTATAAGCATACACTAGCACACACATATACTCATGATATTTAATAATGAAAACGTATATATTTTGCTTATATAGTCATATAAACATTCATTCAGATATATTAACTATATGAACCACAATACGACATTTAATTTTAGAATCAAATCTTTTAAATCTTCATTACATGGCAATTTTAACTGAATTAGAATGTAGCTGAAGAAATTGTTGTATCCCTAGGTTGTCCAGATACAGGTCAGAAATCCAAATCTGGAACTATAGGCCTTGAGTTGATGATTGAATGTTCACCTTTCTAATACATGAAAATACCTAGCTCACCCTCCTGCTTCCTGTCTTAGTCTTCTTGGGCTTGCATAACAAAATACCTCAGACTGGGTGGCTTAAACAGCAGAAATTTATTTTCTCACCTTTCTAGAGGCTGAAAATTCAAGATCAAGGTGTTGGCAGGTTTGATTTCTCCTGAGGCCTCTTCTTTTGGTTTGCATGTGGCTACCTTTTTACGGTGTCCTTACATGGCCTGTTTTCTGTGCATGTGCACCCCTGGTGTCTCTTCCTCTTCTTATAAGGACACCAGTCCTATCTGATTAGAGACCCACCCTCTGCCCTCATTTAATCTCCAAATATAGTTACATTAGGAGTTAGGGCTTTAACATATGAATTTTTGGGAAACACAATTCAGTCCATAATAACATAACACATAATAAATAACACAATTCAGTCCAATTCAGTCCATAATTCTGCCATGTTTTCCTGATCAGGAAATGCAATAGCAAGAAAATGCATCTTCCAAAATCATATTTTATGGAAAGGTCTTGAGCACAATCAGAAAAACTGCTTTTGGTAACTGAGAAAGCAATTGTGTTAGATATTATAGCGAGGCTGTGGTGTGCTGCCCATATGCCCACTTCAAAATTAAGACACTCATTTCTCCAGCTGCTGAGAGTGCTACCTGCTGACAGTTCAAAGCTGAGTTCCTCTCCAGAATTTCCCAAAGCCAAATGCAATTGCCTTTCCCAAAGTCTTATTCCTTGCTTGGTAGTAGTCCGGATCCAACATTGAGGATTAGATTAGCCAAAATAGGCTTCTAAGCCTAGTCCTAATATAGATGGGACAACTCTGAAGGGACATTCAAGGTCCAGATCTCCCCATGATGATGACTTAATCCCTCAGTGAGACTGCATTGCAGACCATCTTCTACCTCATGTCCAATTCTGCTTTGGACCCTTCTATTCTAAAGCATAGAAGAGACAGCACTCTGTTGCTTCTGAGAACATTGAATACAAATTTGTCTCACTGTTCTCAGGGAATCCAAGTAAATTTATTTCAAACGTAGAATGTCAAATGGAACTGAAATAACCCATCCCATTTTAATGCTACCAAGCCTTCGAAATTGAGTAAATCGTTCATATCCATATTATGTTTTTAATTACTATTGAGTATTCTCAGTTATTAGCTTGGTATTACATTCCACTGTGCTATAAGTACCACAAGGACAGAAATTTTATTAAACTGGTTCTCTAATGCATTCATAACAGCAAACAATATACCTGGCATATTGGGCATACTAAAACACTGTAGTGAAATAACGGTTTATTGCATCTTCTCTAGAAATCAAATAAAAATCTTGGTATAGCTTTGAGCAATTATTACATATCTGTCAAAGCCTGGGTCAAAAGCTATTCCTGCATGATGTTTTTATTGATTTATCCCAGGTAAAAGAATCAATTTTCACCAAACATTCTCTGTTGCTCCTTTGCAATAGCTATTACTTCAGACCTTCTGTTGTAATTATTTGGCTCCTACCATCTATTGTAGTTCTTTGGCTCCCTTTGCTATATATTTTTTTTAATTGGACAGCAAAGTGAGAAGTTGAAAGAGGGGAATTGTGTCCATTCCTCATTATAAGTCAAGAATGTGTGGAGAAGGTAGGCCAGATGTGGATGGAACCTTTTAAAACACAAATATTTGGATGGATCCTGGGATTTGGAGCTCTCTTTATGTTGATCAGAGAACAGCTTTTATTGTGGTATCCCCTACTGTGCCTAAGAACAGGTTCCCTTCATGGTACAGTTAACTTCTAATGGCTTTAGACTTTTATCCCTTCTTCCTGTCTTATATTTCAAATAGTGGAATTTCAAGCCTCAGAACAGAAGGGTAGAGGTGGGCATGAGCAGCCCACCTCTAATAATGCAGCCATATCCCTCATATTAATCTGTTCTCAGAGCTAGTAAACCCTACTTACCTTTATTCTGACAGTCCTATAGATCAAGGACAGTGTGTAATTTTACAGCAGCCACTTTTGACTGCCTGATCTCATGCTCTTCAATCTAACAGGCCCATCAATGCATAAAGTAGCAGGAAGGAGACCAATACAAACTTTACATCAGGAAGTGCCAAATCCTCTCAATGTCCCCTGCATTGACTGACTCATGCTTTCATCCAATTCTGGTCTGTATGCAATTCTTGAGATCTGATATTTCTTCCTCATTCTTAGAATGGGGCTTGCCATGGAGTGTTGGTGGAATGCTCAGCTTTCTGTAGGAAATAGTTAGAACTCACTCTCTGACTTTCTCTGCTGTTTGATATTTGAGACAATGAGCTGTTTTCAACAGATATGGAAAATGGCCATTTATCAGTTAGCTTCTGTCTTCATTCGGGTTCCCAGAAACAGGTACTGAGATGGAGATCTGCATGCAGGACTGATTGATGAGGATTCCCTTCCATATTGTCTTAAACTATGGGGAAATGGTTTTTATTCTCCTGCATAGAAAAGACATTTGATGCAGTCTGCCCCCTGGGAAGAGGATGTGATCTTGACAAGACAACTGTCTTCATCTGAGGCAAATCTCCAAGATGTTTGACAGCTGAGGGCTATCAGCTGACAGCAGTGCCAGTAGCTGAGGAATAAGTCCTTCTGTCTTAAAAGGAAATCTGGACAGCGTTCCACATGGTCCACTATATTCGGAAAGGGCCAAGATCCTGTCTGTAGAAGAAAATGTCTTAATATCTTATTATTTGGAAACACATCATAAGAAAGTGTTCAGTCCAGTGACCTTCCTGTAAGAATAAGATAGTATTATCAAAGTGTGATGCTGGAAGCACCACCACTATGGAGAACACATTGACCACTTATTTTAAATGTTTCCTGTCAGAAATACTGAATAAGAATCTCTGGGGATGGGATTAAGTATCTTCTATTAATTAGCACCTTCTCCAAACCAGATGAAGCAGGCTCTCCTAAATTCTACAGAAAAGCCTGATATGTAAGGGGGAGTCCTCTCCAGATCCTAAATTAAAGCCATCTTTACTCATATCTTTGTGTGTGTGTGTGTGTGTGTGTGTGTTGAATGAATGTTACTAATTCATTGTGATGATGTAGCACACATAGTAATTAAAGAGCATGTGGTATTTTCAAGCTTATTTTAATGAAAAATTTGATATTTTGAAGATTCAGGGTATTTTGTTGTTGTTAAAGTAGACTTTGGGTATTGAAAAATCTTTGAAACTGGAATAAATCCTTTGGAGTATAAGGCATTTACCAATTTAAGCATTCATAAGCAATCTCAGATATCTAAAGTCATTTGAAAGGCTATAGAGAAATGGGAATTTGATGGAATGGTAGACAACAGTCAATAGCCAGCTAGTGACACCCAGCCAGTGATAACCTAGGATTTACCTCACAAGATGGTTTTGTGCGTGGGGACTGTGAGAGGTGAATATAAACGTCCTCCAAGATAGGGCATGATTTTTTTTAATCATCACAATGAATTATCTTTATTAATTCTGTCAGCCCCCATGCCTTTACATACCAACTCAATGCTGATGACTCCAAATTTATATCTCCATCCCTAACATCTTTGCTAAACTCCAGATTTATTAATTCAAATATATATTTGAAATCTCCCTTTAGATATCATATTGTTGTCACCTGATCATTGACAGGGCCAAAAGCAAACCTTTAATCCTCTATCCCCGTCTCTCAAACTTGTTTCTTTGCTAGTCTTCCCGATTTCAGTAAATAATAGTAATTTCTAGTGTGAAATTGCTCACACTAGAAAATTGGAAATCAACTTTGATTCATTACTACTTCAAACCTTCCTTACACCTAAACAAGTGTAATAGCCTCCAACTTGTCTCCCTTTCACTCTTCTCTCCACCCCACTCCCATATTAAAAGATGGCCAGTGCCATCTTTTAATAATATAAATCAGAGTGTTATGACCCTTCTTAAAAACCATCAATGGCTTTCCATCATTTTATGCATTTTATGACATACCAATGCCTCATAGTCTACAAGTCTCTACTTGGTGGCGCCCCTGTCCATCTTCCCAAATCTTTTGTCATTCTTTTCCTTGGTCAGTTTTTAAGGCACACTGGCATTCTTATTGATTCTGGAAGACAGAAAACCTAATTCCTGTCTTGGGACCTTTTTTCTTGCTTTCTTCTCTTCCTGAAATGTTCTGGCTCCAGATCTTTCCAGAAGGGAGTCTTGATAGTATTCAGATAGCTGCCCAAATGTTACTTTTCAGACAGGCTTTCCCTGACAAACCAATCTACATTAACCTAATCACCCACCCTCTCCATTTTTCTGTAACACATCACCTTGTTTTTTATTCATTATATTTAACACTATACTATTAATTTATTAAGAGTATTCTGCTCCCAAGGTAATGCAAACTCCACAGAGCAAGTGTCTTGCTTAACTTATTGGCCGCCATGGTTTTAGCTTCAGGAATAATGCTTTGCATATTGTAAATGCTCAACAAATATATTTCTTTTCAACAAATATTTTTGAATTAATGAATTAGTGGTGCTCATGATAAGAACAGTTAATAACATGTATTAGTTACTTAATATGTACTACTTATGAGCAGTTTAAATGCATTATTTATCCCATTCTTGCATGACCTTAAGAGACACTACTATGCTAAGTAGAAAATTACGAGTTGTAAGAAATTATATTATGCTGTATAATTTAGTAACTTTGTGTGTGACTTTATTTATAATATAATTACAAATATAAGGGGTAACTAATTTTTTATAAATGTTTACATCATTTTATGGTGAAAAAGAATATGCTAGAGTAGTGTTTGTTAATTGGAATATTTGTATAGAATCCAAGCATATTCCTTGAATATGTCAAGAGTCTACTTACTTGGAGCAAATTGATCAGTACTGGAATTAGAAAATTTTTCAGTCACACACAGATCTTTTGCTAATGGGACTTATTCAAGACATTTTAACCAGAATTGATTTTCCTCTATTAATATAGAGTATTGTGAAAATGTCCTCAAATTTTTGTGGAAAATAATTCATGGAAAAAATAATCATTGGCTATAGAACCTCATAGAGCAATACTCTCAGGAACAAATTAAAATACATTATGGTGGTTTGTTGATAGTAAATATATCATTCAGTACTTAGTTACCAAGTTTAATATGTTTTTTAGAACTTGGAGCTATTAAAACTTATCAAAAGTACCCCATTAAACAATAAAGTTTTAAGGAAATAGAGTTGCTATTATTTAAATTATCAAAATAAGTCTGCTTAAGTTTTGTCTTCAGAGGTTTAGTAAAGGAGCCATCATGCCACATTTTGGGATATGTGTTCCTCCCTCATAACTATTTACTCAAAAGATTCATATGAGTTTCTGTCTTGGCTATGTAAAAAAAAATAAAAATTAGTACCTCTGAGTTGGACTAAGACACTGAGAGTTTCAAGATGAGGATTTCTGGTAAACTCCCTGAGTGTTAGCTAACTATACTTAGTGTTGTACTCTTCTTCCAAATATGTTGAATGTGAAGTGTAGATCATTGATTTGAGCAAATGGGCTGAGAATTTAAGAATGTTGTATAGTAACTAGACTTGAAACTATAAAAGCCTTTTATTAATTTTTTTTTTTTTTTGGAGGAGGGGCAGTAAATGTGACTTAATCTCCGTAGAATCTGGGATTCGATTCATGGAAGGAGGTAATTAACCAGCTTTGATCTGGATGCCTCTTTATCTGTTTTCTTCATGATATTTACAATTGTTAAAATGCATATTAATAACAGGAGAAACTGGGCCCTTACTAAATTCCACGTCCTTTTAACCATTCTCTTTGGCAGATATCATGATCCACAATTTTTAAAAGAGAAAATAGAGACTCAGATAATTAAATGAATGCCCAGAGCGGACACAAAAGTGAGGTTCAAATTCAGGTCTTCATACTTTAATACCAGTGTCCATTAGAAAACACTGCACCCCAGTCTATGGTACTCCTTACTCCTTGGCCTGTTCTTTACCCCACTTCTTCTGTTTCTTTATATATAAATTCAATGCAATGGCACTTAGTAATCATCCTTGTGTCAGAGCCTATATGAGTACCAAAGACATAAGAATACAGAGTTGGATGTGATTCATAAATTTGTGTTAAGAATTAAATGCAAAAATGTTTTTGTAAAATGCTAAGGTCATTGACTAGGTTATAATAATGCTCAATAAGTCATTTAATTTCTTTCTATATTATTATCATCACCATCATCATCAATATTCAGATACTATTCCTGCATCAAGGAATTTAAATATAGTGGGAATAACAATTATAAAAACAAAATCATCATAGCAAAGAATTTTGATAGATAGAAGAGGTGGTATAAGTTTAGGAAATGATTCTTAGAGTATTTTGCTTAAGACACATCTTAAACTTTGAGTATGATTTAGCTGACCAGAGAACAAAGAAGCGTCAACATTAAAACTTTCTTGAACAGAAACACCAGAGAAATTCTTAGGATACCAAATCAGGTTGCCCCTGAAGATGTGAACTTGAGGCTGAGTAGATGGTAGAAGATTTCTCTCCAGGAGATTATGATCCTCCCTCTTCAGTGCAGGTCATCAAAGCTCCTGTGGTTGGTAAAGCTCCCAGTAGAATAAATCCATTCAGAAGTATCAGATTTCCCTGTAAAAGAGAACAAAAAGAGGAAACTCTGGTGATCCACATGGATTCCTCTCTTCCAAAATACCCCTTAGGTCTAAAATATTCTGCCCCTTATTGAACGGGGAGGCTTGTTCTATGGCTTTATAGAAGCAACAACTCCATTAATACGTGTTCTGGACACTGCCTTTGTGAAACTGTCTGGCATTAAATTGTCTGATCTCAGTCCTTCCTGTCCCTGCCCAACCATGGCGACTTGAGATGATTTTCTTTTTCTAGTCACAGATTAGTTCAGCTAGGATGAATCTGATTTTCACTTAAGTCTGTGCAGATTTCCACCTGTGAGCCACTGCTGGGTCTGCTGGGTCCCTGCCAAGGATGCTTCCTCACCTGGAATCTTGTTTAGAGTTTCAGGCAGAAAGTTGACAGCTCAGGTGTTTGTAGTCATAGTAACTCCAGGGGAAAATTAAGGGTGTACACGCATGAATGTCTGGCCCCGTGAATGTGAGACTGTCTTCCTCTATTCATCCTTCTATCCATTCATTCACTGATTCATCCCCAAAACATTCATCAAGAATCCCCTATATGTCCTACATTGTGTTTGATGCTGGAAATGTCAAGCTGAAAATTATTTAGGTGCTGCCTTTGAAGAGGTCATTCATCATTTGATCACTGAGGAAATGTTATTGAGACTTTTATACACCAACCCTTCACTAGACAGGTCCTTGAAATGCAGAGAAAAGATAAATAGGAATTCGTGCCTGTCCATACAGTATGTGTTGTCTAGAAAATCCAGAAAAAAGCACCCACTATGCAGTGCTCAGTGACATATAGATTATTTCTAATGTACTGATATAAATAGACATAAAAACAAACAACTTCAGTACAGAGAGAGAAATGCCACATAACTATGTAACAGTTGTCCTGGAACTATTTTGACCTACCAGGCAAAATATTCAGCGGTGTCTGGAGACATTTTTGGTTGTCACAGGTGGTGAGTGCTACTAGCATCTAATGGGTAGATGACAGGGATGCTGCTAAACATCCTACAATCCACAGGGCAGCCCCCTACAACAAAGAATTATCCAACCCAAATGTCAATAGTGCCCAGGCTGAGAAGCTCTGTGTATAAACACACACACAATTATGAGTGCAAAAGAAAGTTGGATTCACTGTCTTGGGAGCTAGAAAAGTCTGTCCAAAGAAGAAAGCATTTCAGTTTGGAGATTGTGGATTTTGTCACAAATTAGTGTGAGTGCTCATGACCCTGAAACATTGTAGACTAAACACTGAATAACAGAAAATTCTTTTTTGTGTGTTTATTTTCACCCCAAACTACTGGGGAATATTTTCCCATGTAATTTTGTTAGATATTCCCTTCAACCCTGTGAAGTATATAGAACAGATACAATTTTCCTGTGGAACTTAAAACTCACAGAGATTGTGTTTTGTTTATTTCTATCCCACTTTCCGCAAGTCACAACCCTTAGTGAATGGCATTCCTCATCAAGTCCAATAATGGCTTGAAACATAACAGTCTACTCCAGCAGTGAAGAGAGAGAGGAATTCTCATAAATTCTTCACAAAGTAAAATGATAATATGCTATTGGACAGAAAGTTGCATTTTGGGGGATTAAATATTAGGTGCCTTGTGCATTTTTCTATCTCACTAGAGTCCGTCCACCTTCCAGGCATACCTTGGTAAAATAATATGTCAAACCCCATCATTTTGAATAGGGAGGGCAATTAGTGATGCCTATTCAGACCTTTGATAAGGGTGCTGATTCTACAGAGCACCCCCAAAAAAAGTGGCCAAGAAAAACACAGATTTGTGCAGAGATAGCATTTGTCAAGAAAATGAATACAGAGGGAATGTGGTTGAGCTTTATTAGGCATTTCCCAAATAGGCTTCCCACCTGCAGTCAACACCAGCATTTATCAGGTAGTTAACTCTTCAGATACTCTGCACCAACTAGAGGTTTGGCTGAGGCTCAGAATAACTTGACCACTTGACCATTTGTAGCTCTTTCCTTTCTAAACATACCACTAACTTCTGCTTATCCTATCTTCTAAATATTTCTCTAATCTGTTCTTTAATCTCTACTGTCAGTGCACACCTAGTTTTAGTCATTGATTATCACCTTTTTAATGTTTTCTATACCCAGGTAACATAGTAAACTATTATCTACCTAATATATTTATCTAAATTCACAAACTTAAGTGCATTTATTTAAAAAGAAACCATATATGTTCCAATCATGAATGGTAAAAAAATAGTTCAGAACAGAAAGTGAAGATAAACTTAAAGTAATTACAATTTTTTAAAAATGAATTTTTTAACCCTAGCTGGAAACCATTGCCTAGAGGTCAGCTCTGACTGCTGAGATGGGGGATTAGCAAGTTTTAAAGAGGTGTGAACAGCCATCACCAAACTGAGACCTTCTACTTTGTGTAATCAGGAGGACTGAAATAGCACTGGAAAAGGAAACTCATTGTATAAATAGTGGTGTTTTTAACCTTTTCTGCACCCTGTAATATACCCCATGCCTCCCCAGTGGTATGGATACTTCATTTTGGGAAATGCTGGTTCAGGGCTTGTCATCTTAGCCTGGAAATTTAGCAAGGCATTTAAGTTAGTCTTTCTGTCCAGGCTCTTCCAAAATACCTGCCACACTAGGGACCCACATGACCTTTCTTTTCCAAAAAAGGTAGAGTTTTTTTTTTTTTCTTATTTACCTTTATAACCTCAGTATCCTGTTCAGTGGTCTCATTGCTTGGTGTGCGTCTCCAGTAAAATTTGTTCAACAGAACTGGACTTTTTCTCTGAATTTCTGAAAGGTGTGATTCAAGTTAGTACTAAAAAACAAGCATAGTGGGGAGAAGATTGAAATGCATAAATGTTTTTTCTTTAGCCAATAATAATAACTAAATTTATAATATAAAACTTGATCATAATATTTATAAGATAAAACAGTGTCAGGAAATGTGCTAAATAGTTGCAAATACTAACACATGAAACATACCAGGAAACTGGAGTACACTGCGGTTAAGTATCTTGCCCCAAATTTCATACCTGGAAGAGCCAGAATGTTGCTGGATTTGACCATGGGTAGGCTTCTGAGTCACTGCTTCTAGCCATCTTCTGAGTAGCTCAAAGTTGAATCTATTCTGTTAGAATTGTTGCTTTGGGTAGGCACATATTTACCAGATTTTCATCCTTCTCATACTTTAGATAGAATGAGTGACACTGATGCAGAGTACCGATTCTGTATGAAACACACACAAACACAAATATTCAGGTTTCTGTCAAGGTGGTTAGCAGTGGAGCTGCTATTACCATTACTAGTCATGTATATACAAAATACTAACATAAATAGTAATAATTAAATAATTTTAAAATAAATATTTACATATTTAATACAGAAGAGGGCAAGATGGAAAGAGTAACTTTGCTAAATTGTGTATGAATAGTTTCTGGCTTTTTATATCATGGGGCCAAATTTTCTTCCCATGTTGGACGTTAGTTCAGTAAAATACCATTGGGTCCTGAAACACGCTTCGTGTGGATTCTATAAAATGGTCTTTGGTGGCTTGTGCTAAAAATGAAAAGAAAAAAAGGATTACATATTTTCAGACCCATCTTGAAAAGAGTTTATGATATCAACAGTTCCTCTTTCCCATTTTCAGGGCAGAAGGAAATCTAGATTCCCCTTGCAAGACACAGCTTGTCACAAATGCTAGACTAAACATTCAGAAATAAAGGTGAGCTCCAGGGAGAGCATTGAGTTTCCAAAGGCTAATTTGTACATCCCGGCTTGAGCTCTGCTTTCTGACAAACAACAAAAGACACAATTCTCCAAAAAGAAGAGCTTATTTATTTGGGTTGTGTGCTGTACGCTTGTTTGATGTTTCTTTGACTCTTGATCTTTGTTGCAGTGAAAGAGAAGGAGAGAGAGAGAGGTAAAAAAGTGCCTTATTAAATTGGTAAAGTTCCGACTCTAATTTTGGGAGAGAAAACGCCTTATCCCAGCTAGAGATGCAGGCCACCTTTGCCTTCCTCTGGCTCTCACAGTTCTCTGCTGTGGGCTCTGCTCCAGCTCTCCCTGTAGGCTCAGGCCCCATGGTCCCTGAGACAATGCTGGTAAAGGAGGATGCTTTTAAAAGCTTTCAACACACTCCCACCCCCTCTATCAATCTATGGAGCATTAAGATTAAGTTGCTACCTCATATGTAGGATTCGGGGACCATCTGGGGACCCAGTGTTGCTTATCAAATGCTGGATCATCAGAATTGACATTTGGGTACGAGAGTTGTCCTAAGTTCCTACACTCTCTTCCTGTTCCATGGTCTTAGCCTAGATATTAGCACTCTTCTAAATTTTCCTTTCTTTCTTTACTTCTCTCTCTCTCTCTCTCTCTCTCTCTATCTGTTGCTTTCTTTCTTTCACTAGTGTATTTATGAAACAAATTTCAACAGCTATTCTACCATTATCCATGGGGATCATGGAGAACTTTTGGATATATAATTGAGTCATAGTTTCCTAATAAAGATGCCATAATTTATAGAGAAGCCATATGGGAATTCCTTTTTTCTATAACTATGGGGATTTCTCCAGAACCTCTCCAGGAATACAATTGGAAGAGCCATAATCCTAAATCTTTTTCTATTCTCTTCTCTGCTTACCTCTACATACGTATCACGCTCTCGTTTATACAAATTGTTTTTCTTTGTTTCTTCAAGTGCATAGCATCTTTCTGTGTTGAATTGCCTCTGTTAGGCAAGTAAAATCAAGCTCACTGACAGGCTATCAGTCATAGTTCCAAACTTCCCTACAAGACAGTCTGTCTGGTCCAACTTGCTTGAGGTGGAATGCCAATGTTTAAGTAATTTCTTGAAGAAGAACTTCTCTCTCTCTGTACTATAATCACTTGTTCCATCTGGTAGAGAAGTCCTCTCCTCTACTTCTGCAGTTATTTCCTAAAGCTCCACATCATCATCATCACCCAGATTATCTGATAGAATCATTTTACACCTCCCTCGAGCACTTGCTTTCTTTCCCCCAGTGCTAATCGACTACTTTGGAGCTGACATATACTAGGTTCTCAATAAAGTGTAGTGATGGTAATGATGATACTAACATCACCAAAAATATGTAATACTTCCAGATCAAGTTGTGATTAATTAATTGAGCAAGTGTCACAAATGCTTGTCCCCCACAAAGTTTATAGATAGATAGATAGATAATGTCTTAGAATAGTACATGACATGTAAGTGCTCAATGTGTTAAGTAATATTATCGTTTATTTTCCCATACAAAGTAATTGAGGTGTGAAAAGAAACCTCCAAGTACACGCCTGTGTGTGTGTGTGTGTGTGTGTGTGTGTGTGTGTGTGTGTGTGTGTGTGTGTGTGTGTGTGTGTTGTCCCCACATCCTTACCTTATTTGTTTTTGGCCTAGGCCATTTCCCACCATTCCAACTGGCCATTCAGGAACACGGCTGGGTGTTTATAAGTTGGTGTTCTGGGTACGTGCAGAGTGTGATATAAATTTTTCTAAAATTACTTAATACCATTAATAGGTGCTGCTGGAGAGGATAGTGACAAAGGGAGGTCTTTAAGGAAAATATATTTGGTTGCAAGAAAAAGTGAAAAAAAAACCCTACTAAGTGCTTAAATTTGCCTTCTTACTTTTGCTCAAACATACTGTCTATTTCTGTCCCTGTTGCTTTACTTGGCTATTCTCTCTCCTGGAGTGTCTGTGCCTATCAAAATCTGTCATAATATATAAGGCTTATATTATATACTATTGCCTGTATGAATATTTCCCCAGTCCTCCCCTACTTGGCCCTGATTATGTCTTCTTTCTGTATATACAACACTAGATTCCCAGCACTATGAGAGCTGCTAGACAATTTTCCCTTGACCTGATGTCCAGAATTTGAGTATCTGCCTTTGTATATTAGAAGTCTGCATGCAGCACTGTACTGGACATGAGGAATAAGGTGGTGAAGAAACGAGATATTCAGGCCATTTCAGAGCTTACAAGGTGGGGGTGAACATGGATCATAAGCAAAATAATTACAAATCATTCATTCATCTTTTAAGAGTACACCAAGTGCTATGAAATTGAAGCTCAGAAGTGGTTATCATAATATACACAAGAGTGTTCTAATTTAGCTTGGTGAGTCAAAGAAGTGTACTGATGGAAATGCTATTGAAGGCAAGGCCTCAGGGATGAGTACAAGTAATCAGTTAAAGAAAGAGGAGACAACCAATTTGACCAGAGGGAAAAAATGTGCTAATATGCTAAGGTTTCTTCATTCATATACTTACTCAACAAACATTGATTGAGTTCCCACTTGATGCTGAGCACTATTGGATACTAGAAGCTCAAAAGTGAGCAAGTTGGGAAATTCCTAGATATTTTGGAGCTTAAATTCTTAGTGGAGAAGACAGAGAGTAAACAAGTAACAAAACGAGGAAATGATGCCATGTCTGGCACTGACTTAACGTAATGAAGGGAGTTTTCATTAGGGCTATGTGATAGGTAATGTCAGCAGAGGAAGAGGAAGGAAAAAACAATATGAGACAGGTAGATCTGGCAAAACATCTCAGGGGAGATGAGTTTGAGCTCAGACGTGGGTGAGAATGCAGCATGAATGTGAACCTGGAAGAGGTTCAGGATGGTCAGCGCAGAGAACATCAGAGGCAGAGAGGTACGAGGTTAGTCTGGAGACGTGGGTGAGAGCAGATTCTGCAGGCTACTCGTGAATTCTGAACATTATTCTAAGAGAAAAAAAGCAGCCAATAAAAACCATTAAACAGGGGCATTGCATGATCACATTTGCCTTCCGGAAAGTAAATAAAGAAATTTTCTTGTGAATCAGGAGTGGATGTTAAAATCTCTCCTGCACTGCTAATGGGAGGGAAAATACTAGACACTGATTGTCCCCACTACTCATGCATGTAACCGGGTGACTTATTAACCTACCCCTAGGTAGGTATATTACCCAACAGAAATCCTGCATATATCCACCAAAAGATGCATGCATGTATCCACCAAAAGATCCGTGCAAGAAATTTACAGCAACATTATATGTACTATCACCAATCTAAAATCAAACCAGATGCTCATCAAGAGTAGATTGGATAATTAATTATGATATAATCATATGATGGAATATTTTGCAGCAATGAGTGAACAAATTACCGCTACATACAACATTGAGGAATCTGATAAACGAAACATTGAACAAAAGGAGCCAGACATAAAAGAACACTTGCTATATGATTCCATTTATATAAATTTTGAATCCAAATCTACAGTGTTTGAATTCAGGATACTGGTTGTCTTTGGGGAGGAGAATGGAAATCATTTTGGGGAGGTAGTTTCTGGGTACAACTGATATTCCATTTCTTGATCTGAGCAGAGTGTTACATATGGTAATGATTCATTGAGTTGTACAGTTGCTCCTTGTGCATTTTCATTGTGTATTTTATAATTCAATTTAAGTATTTAATAAAATAAGCAAACAAAAAAAGATGGTAAGAATGATGGCAGTGGTCCAGGTAAGGACTGGTTATAGCCAAGACCAGAAAGTATAAGAATAAATAGGTAGATTCAAATGCCATTATGTAAAAGTGAAAGAGCTTAGTGATTAATCAGTGAGGAATTAGGAGGAGTCAATTTTTAAAATTCAAACTTACACTTATGCTTGTTTTTTTCTTTTTTTTCACAAGCTACTGAAATGTGTGTCTATAACTTGTTCCTATTATCCTTGTTATACCTAGCACTACATTTGGCATGGGATAAATGTTCAATAAATGTAGAATTAATAAGCACTACACTTCCTGATAAGAGTGGAGGATCTTACTTGGTATTGGAAGATAAAGAGAAGGAGGAAAGCAGGGCATTTAGCTATAACACTCTCGGTTGTTATTTCAACAAAAGAGAAAATGGATCTAGAATTACTTGGAGCAGCCATATTGATGACCTTCTTGGGTCTCATGGACACAGCAGTGAGCCCTGACACAGAATGGGAGATGATCTATTGACAATCGGCACTGATCTTAAGCCTTTTAAAGTTTTCTGTGGAAAGCCAAGATGAAGTAAAAATAGCATCGTCTTATCTAAGTCTGACTGATGAGAACAGTTGCATAAAGGTTTCTCATTAAGCACATCAGATATTACCCCTTATATGACTTTGGCTTAGTTTACTAGTCTGATTAAATTCCATTCACCAACAGAGGAAGTGATAGGTATTTGTAGGTCGGAAGCTGTACCTTCCTAGACAACATGGGTATTTCTGGAGAGAGAGGGATAGGAAGGCCAGGGCTTAACCACTGACCTGTAAATGGTCACCAAGAACAAACAGAGATTGGGTTACAACGTGGAAGTCGGATAGGTTCAGCAGCACTGCCTGCATCTGAGCTGTCCCACGTCCTTTTATAAAGGACCTCTTTCCCCCCTCTGGATTTATAAAGCTTCCAACAGCCAATTCTCAAAACATTTTTTTATTCTTTCATGGCAAATGGAAGTTTTTCTACAGTATATTAGATGCTTAATCACTTTCTTAAAATGTATTTAGTAAAATCAACTGTTTCTTTTAAAACAAAAAAATCTGAAGTTTGTAATTACAAACAACAATTCTCCAGTATGGAGCAGTAAGGCCATGGGATTTTGAGAGAGGCCAACCAGGTGTTACATCTCTGCCCTTTCCCTTGTCACAGGCCTGTGACACCACCGAAGGTACTTAGCTTCGAGGACCTTGTTATCCTAAAATGTGAAATGGTTGAGCGTAGTACATACTTAATAGCTTTATCAGTACCCCAATATTAAAATAATGCATATTTTAACCCCTAAAATGATTCCTGGCATTATGTATATACTAGTTTCCTTTATCCCTATTCTGGTATTGGATTATGTTTCACGTATTTGGGCAGTTGTGTTTTATCCTACATCAAAAAGCCCTAACTAGTTTTACTTTGGGAATATTATAATTAATTTCAAAGTTTTGCTTCCATTTATCTTTTTCTCATCATCAACTATCAGTATTATTACCGTTATCAGTGGCTGTTGGTATTTCCCATGTTCTTCCTTAATCTGCTGTGAAATCAGGTATCTACATTTATGGGAACTGTGTGTAAACTAAGAGCAGAGTCGGGTTTGTACCTGAAGTGCCCTCATGAGTGCCTGCCTGAACTCTTAAAGCTGGTCCTTTTTGCCATTTTTCTCAGCTATTCAGAGTTCAACTTTACATCCTTGAGGATTCTTATCAGATAAGTGAGGTCTTATTGATAAATTTTGGAAATTCCTCATTGTCACATTTACCTGCATGAGGGAGGAAAGGCCCTTGTCAATGTGTGTAAGAGTAAATCACAAATATCCTGGAAATAAGAATATGATGTGTTTGGTGGGGGTTGGGCGCTCTGCTGTGCTCATTTGAGGGAGACATCAAGGTTAAGAAAAGTGCACATACCTACTCTGATAAAAGGGCAGATGGCTGAATCCAGTTTTACCAGTCAGAGAAAATGAGCCCACAACAGGTAATTCAATAGAGGAATTTGATTAAGCCCCTAGATACTAAAATGTTGGAAAAGCTAAAAGGGCCAAAAGGGAGGTAGTAGTAACAACTGGAAGTTGCTACCATCCCTGAAGTAAAGGGACAAATGCCGTGTTCTAGTGCCTAGGATATGGTTCCACCTAATGGGAGCTTGATCTCAGGGTAAGGGCTTCCTATCTGAGAAGACATGCAATAATGGAAAATATATCCCACCATCAGTGATGCCTCCCAAAGTGTAGAGAGGAGAGAAGTAGGCTGGCCTCTTCCCTATTCGATCCTCCAGTTTTCTACCAGGGCATCCGATTGCCTAAACAGAACCAGGTGTTGGTTTGGTGAATGTAATTTTCAGGTATCAGAGCAAAGCAAGTAGAGAGAAAGGAGCAGATCAGAGAGGAAACAGGCAAATGGTCAGCACACTAGTGAGAGATAATTAGTTGCAATCAAGGGATAACACTGGGGCTCATTCTTGTGGGAACTATGTTTAAATGAGCCTGTGTGTCAGGGAAGTAGATGGCAGAGTGGAAATGAGGGTTGTCTCAATGATTCCTCACAGATGGAGGAATCCATCTGCCTTAGATTTCCATCTTATATACAAATTATTCTCCATCCTCTTGATGTGGTCAGAGCTTAATCCAGGAAGACAGAAATTATGTTTATGACAGTCCTTCTATGAAATGATTGATATTAATGCCTCTGTGTCTGCAGATGCACAGAGAGATAAGTATCTGTTGGTCAATAGATTCTTTTCTTCAGATTCCTAATCTCCAAAGCAGGGATAAAGCCACAAATCTGGCAGAACACCCAAGAAAAGCAATTAGTTCATTTAAGACACATATAAATATGTTGAATAAACAATTTTGTGTTTTCTATGGGGCCTATTACACTTGAGCTTGAGAAGTACTTATTAATAATTTTTTTGGTTAATATCCACTTGAAGCACTCTAAATTAGCATTTCAAAATCGGACTGAGTCCAAAGGCCAGAGGGTTGGCAGAAAGATGATGAAGGAAGCTGAATCTCGACATTCCTTTAGAAAGCTGAGGTTTATAGAGGGTTGGTTTTGGCTTCTTCACTGGAAACTTATGTTTGGACAGCCATCTAATACTAAACCAGTTCTGATTTTGCCTGGGATTTGGATATGAGACGCTAAATTAGCATGATGTTGTTGGAAAGAAACTGACCTGGGCTAGGAGTCAGAAGATGTGGACTTGCTGCCCACGTACCTTTATAGCTCTGTGACCTTGAGTATGTCACTTAACATTGCTGGGGTTTGGAAGGTAAGGTAGTGGGTGTGTGGGGGGTGGTGGCGGGCAGGGAGGAGGCAGATTTATTGAGAACAAAGAACAGAAGTCTTCTTCTACTATAGTGGATGTTAACCCTTCGTACTGAGCCCCGTGTCCTCAAAGGCACATGCAAGGGACACAGAGATATGCATTAAAATGTGGCATTTGCTCCAACTAGTTATCACATCAGCTTGATCATACCAACCATGTTCCCTAACCTTATCTTGACTTTTTTCTTCTTCAAAAACAACATTAGACTGGTAAACAAATCTTACAATGTAGTGATTATCCTTATGATAGGAGTCAGACAAATATAGGCACAAATCCAAGTCCACAGCTATGTGAACTTAGGAAGTACAAAACATTCTTTTTTTTTTAAGGCCACACTGTGCAGCACATGGGATCTTAGTTCCCCGACTAGAGATTGAACCCATGCCCTCTGTATTGGGAGCATGGAGTCGTAACCACTGGACTACCAGGGAAGTCCCACAAAACATTCTTAAGCCTCTGTTTCCACATCTGTAAAATAGAAAATATAATAGCTCCTACCTCAATGCTGCATGCACTGAATGAGGGGGAAAATGCACTAGAGCTCTTGGTACAGCACCTAACACAAAGACTCAATCAATTGTGGATGTTATTACAATTGTGAATTATTAATATTTTAATCAATTCAGTTATTCCTTTCCAGTTCATGGTCTCTAGCCATATAGCCATCTCCTGGTGAAACACTTTCACCTGGATTGTGTTTCTGGCTACTTGATGATTCCTAGGTTTTATACAGGAAATACTGTAAGTCCTTGGGAGCCTCTCTTGAGTCCATTCCCCACTCAGGTCCTAACTACTTCCATCTCTTTTCTAGATATGCAAGCTGGGTTCCTCAGAAGCAAATGTTCAAGGGAATGTAATTTAATCTGGAAGAATTTTCAGGAAAACATAGTAGGAAAGTTGGGAGTGGGGGAAAAAGGAGACCACACAGGGTGTGGTATCAAGCAGAGTCCCAGGGAAGGAAATGTTGGCTCAGTCCCACAGGGGAGCATGGATTACACATTGATGTGCAGGTAATCTGGCTCCCTAGAAAAATTAGAATTGTCCCAAACAAACCTCAAGAAAACTGGCTGTCTTCAGGATTATTGGTAGAAGGCTGCCCCCAGTCATTTAAAGTTCTCCCTCTGCTGAGAGGAGGTGACTGCAGACAGCCTGAGGGAAAGCTTCTTACCTAGAATATAGGCCTAGCAGTTTTCAATGAAAGCACACTTGGAATGGATACACAAAAGTAAATCTTAAACATTCTCACCACATGCAAAAGAAGTTAACTATGTGAGGTGATGGATGTGTTAAATATCTTGATATCGATAATCATTCCACAGTGTGTATGTATCTTAAATCATCACCTTGCACACTTTAAATATATAGAATTACATTTTTCAACTATTCTTCAATAAAGTTTATGAAGGAGGAGAGGATAAAGGAATCCATGGGAATATTAGCAGCATCTTTCATAGCAATAATGCTAATAATAAAGAGTTTCCCTGAACATAGTACTTTCCCTTCCATGCTTTCACCCTCATCTCATTTAGCTCTGAGAGGATTATTACTCTGCATTGACAGATGGTGAAGATAAGTCTCATTTAACACATGCGCATATGTACACACATGTAGACACAAATATCTTTAAATGTATGTTTAACAATCCATAATATTTGGTCTTTCCATGAAAGCAGGTCATTTATTGGGATTTATACAAATTTATTTGTACTATAGTGCTTAAAAAAACTTTGATAAGATTTATTTTTATTTTAAATATTTAAATCCCTGTTGAGTTTGGACAGCTCAGTTGTCAGAAGGTTACAAGGATGGGTTGCATAGAAAAATCCCAAAGCAGTGAAAAGAGAGTTCTTGTCTCTCCTCTGGGGGAAAGAGACACACTTTCCTAGCATTACAGTGCATGATAGTTGCTGTAACGATGATTATTAGAACCTCTTCTCAGTAATATCGCAGCCACTGTCGATTTGCAATTACACATGTAAACAGCTGAGTAGAGTATACCTGGATTTCTGCCATATGTTCTTTTCTCTCCAGCTCCTGCTGATAAGTTGAATCTCTCACAGCAAGGCATGGATCAAAATTGGATGTGGATATAATGGGCCTTGGAGGTTCCCCATTTATCAGTTCCTAGAATGAGGAAAGAGTTGAGAAACACCTAAAGTCTTGATTGTCCATTCATTCTGACATGCAAATAAAGTGAACTGCAGTAACCAAGACCGTATAAAGCCCCTTTAGCCATCAACTCATCACCTTCTCTTATGGGAAAAGAGAACCAGACAGTGGGCTCTTGCTCCCTGACTCCTGGGACCCCAGCCTGCCTTTCTTCTCATCTGAGTTAAGACATTTTGGTTGCTTGGATACAGCTGAGCTTGTGAAAAAATGTCACTGAGCTGCTGTCATGATGGCCATTTTATTACCATGATTTATAAATGGATTATCTGTGAAAATGGCTCTGGTTTTAATTATGCCCCCTGCAGGAAAAGGCCTGTCCGCATTGGTTTATTTCAATGACAGGTCCAGCTACTCTGATATCTTACAACGGTTGGCAGATGCTTTACTGCAAATGATATCCCTCCTCCAGAAAGAATTAGTTAACTTCTAATAGCATTAACCTCAGAATGTGTATTCTGCTTACCCCCTCAATCTTATTTCAGATTCCTTCTTTGGAGGAATCAAAACTTTCCATCCCATTTTCCTCTAATTCTGTTTCAAGAAGGAAGCAATCAAAACAAATTGCTTCCACAGTGTTCCACATATGGGAATCAGTCTTTGATGTTTTTCATAACAAATGGGTTTCAAGTGGAGAATGGGGGAAGATGCACAATTTTTTCTCTTTCGGGCTTCAACAAAAGAAGTGTGCCTGGAATCTATCATATTACTACTATCAGTTTATTCAGTCTGTATCACATGCTGGTATCATTACCTGTGTTGATCCTAGTTCTGGAAACAATCTTTCAAGATGGGATCATCACTTATAGTCACCAAAGGATTAGCTTGGTTAAGTGACATGGTTAAGTAACGGGAGTGAGATTTTAATCAGGTTTCTAAGATCCAATCCTTCACTTATTTTCCTCATTCTAACGTTTGCTAAAGTTTGTTCCACAGAGCACTAGGCCTATACAATATCTAAACCTCTGCCTCCTTCTTCCTGCTCTCAAAAAAGTTTAAAAAAAAATAAAAGAAAATAAATTTCAAAGAAACAGTCTTGAGGAATCACTGTGTACACTAATATTCAGAAAGTTCTGGGAGGCCCTACTTTCTGTAGATCTTTTTGTTTCACTGATCTTTTCCCAAAACTTAGTCAACCATGAAATATGTATTTGACTGACACTTGCTGACAGAACCCAGTGGATAAGGTTTTGAGAAAAGCTCCACTAGATAATGTTTCAGTGCCTACACTTATGGATTTTTTTCTTATTTTACATTTACTTACATTTTCAGGAGCTCTATAAGAAAATGTTACAATATCAGTAAAATACATAAACTCTAGCATTTCTTTCTTTCTTCCTCTTGAATACTGTTTCCTCTCCTTCTTCTCCAGCTTCTTATCCTGCTGCTCCCCCTTCTTCTTATGTCTCATGACCACATCATCATCTTTTTTTTTTCTTCATCACAGTCATGACCTGTAGTTGAGCACCAGTGCCATGTGGGTACCAAACTTGTCTTCATGTCATCCTATTTAATGAAGATCAGAGAGGTTAAACATTTTTCCCAAGATCGCAGAGCTAGAAAGTGGCTGAGCAGAGAGTCAGACCCCGGAATTACTTTTGAATCTTGGCTACAGAAGCACAAAAAAGTGGGCCTCAGCATTATTTAATTCTATTCCATCCTTTGTTCTTGGAAAATTGAGTCATTGAGGGTTTAAGAGACAAAACTCAAGGGTCAGAGCAAAACAGCAGGAGCACAAGGAATAGAACCCAGTGTTTCTGATCATCAAGCCAAAGCTGTTTCTAGAAGCAACTTAGTGACACTCCTGGCAGCATATCAAGTAGATTTTCTACCACCTCCTTCTCAGTTTAGGAGTTCAAATATGTGAATCAGGTCATCTAGCATGTGATATGCTCAGCACACTAATGTACTTTGTAACTAAATGGAAACTCCACTTTTATTTAACTAACAGTGATTAGCATATCAGTTACTCTAACTCATCACAAACAAATTGGACCCAAAACCTGACCATATGAGCATGAAATAACCACTATTAAATTTCTATTTAGATAGAGATTCGACTAAACTGCTAGTTCTACTATCAAAAGGCAAAATTGTCTTTTACTAAGATTTAGCTTGGAATCAGTATTTAAAACTGCCTTTAGCTTTTTGCTTAGTATATTCTTCTCATCTCTGTGGAATTGTCTCATCACCTGAATGATAATTAAATAAAACCAAAATGAACCTTATGTTCAACTATAAGATTTTGTCAGGCATAAAGAAAAATTTAATACATCTTAAAAATTGAGCATTTGCAAATTTAAGATTTCCTTTAGGAACAAAACAGAGACTATAATTATGCTCCTTTTTAGGAAACACACATACACACAAAATCTGACCTAAACTGAGATGCGTTTATTTTCCTTTATTAATACTCCAGTTTTTTAGAGGAGATTAAGTGTGCTTCTTAAAAATAGTAGTGCCCTCTAGGATCACAAGATTATTTGTGGATTATTAATTGTGTCTGCTGCTGAAGTGCAGAACAAAGGAAAGAAAATGTCTGGGCCACTCAGTTGATGATGAGTCAAAAAAATGAATTCAGCTTTGAAACTATATCTTGATGACAACCAATAGGAGACTTACTTTGTTGACTATGTAGCAGGATGCAGTTAAGGAAGGAGAATACATGAGTTTTAGTCCAGAGATCTGAGTTTAAAACCTATTTATCCACTGACTGTTTATCTTTTGGTAAGGTTATTAATTTCTGTGAGCCCTTAAATATCTTCATCTGGAATATACAGAGACGTGACAATTCCTCCTGTACAATTTTGCCCTTTAAATTAAAGATAATAAAAGTGAAGTTTCTAAGACAAGGTTCACAGAATAGGAATTCAACAAAGGGTTTGGTGTTTCATTATCTTGTGATTGACATTTGCATGAAAATGGTATTAAAAGGGAATTATACTCCAATAAAGATGTTAATAAAAAGGCTAGGTTTTGTGTCCAGTGGGTTAGCAAATGGACATAGATAGGCCTATGGTTATGTGTCCTTCTTAGAGTTTAGACAGCCAATTGATGCCTAAAGAAATCCTGATATATTTACTTTATTAGTGGGTTGTAATCAGATTGGAAACATTGCATTATATTTTAAGCTATTACAATTACTTGTGAATAAATCTATGATTGATGAAACCATGCCTGTTACAGATAACGTTCATGGAATAAATCGAGCTAAACAAGAATGGCCCTCAACGGTTATCATCTTCAAAAGCAAGCAAAAACAGAACAGTATATGAAAGTATCATGAGACAGTTTGGCTGTGTGATCTTTGCCAAAACACCCACATTCTGATTTCCAGATTGCTCACAAGTCAAATGGCACTAATACAAATAATAATATATGCACTGCATATATGCATACACAAACATAAGCACACACACACAACCAGTCTTTGGAGAATACTAATTGCTATTACAGAGTTATTAGATACTAAGTTGAAAGTTACATCTATTTATGTTCTCAAAATAATAGAATTTGAGTAGAATATCAGGTTAATATTCCTCACCTTCTGTTTGTCAAGATGACAAAAATCATATACCCAAGATACAAAGTCCTTAAAATTTGCAAACAAAAAGAAGAAAGGAAAAAATAAACTGAAAGTTATTACTATTGTTACTATCATGAAATCTGTTTGGTTCAACACAGTATAGAATAGTAGGTCCATTTACAGATGGCCTGAGTGTTGGCTCAGAAGTTTACTGCCCTGTTGAGTCTCAGACCTGCCTATGGTATTATTGATTCTTGGTATTAAAGTTTACACACACACACAGACACACACACACAGACACACACACACACGCACACTTTATTCAATTCTCATAAAGAATTATAAGTTTGTACTTTAAAATTATTTGATTCACTAGGATTTCAGATATAAATTAAAATTTGAATACTTCTAGAAATAACGTTAATGTTTCCAAAGATCATGGTTCTGATACATTAGGGTCATTCTCATGTTACATTTTATTTCTTTCTTTCCCTATATAAATTATTTTATAGCTTCAATAGTTAAGATTTTTCAGCATTTTGTCTTGTTTTCTACTTTTCTATATCTATTCTGTCTCTTAAATTAGTAGAAAATTAACCCTTTAGAAAAAAGGAGGTGGGAGGTGACCACTTGTTGAGAACCCATAATACACCAGGAATGAAGCAAGACACATGACACTGAGGAGTTCGCTTCATCCTCACAACCATCCTGTGAGATGGGTATAATTTTCCTCATTTGACAAGTGAGTAAGCTGAGGCCCAGAAAGCAATAAGCAGTGGCAGAGCTGAGCTTCAAACATGAGTTTTAGTGGTTATAAACCCCAGTGTTTCCACACTTGTTCTTTTGGATGTCAGAGATCATGATTCCTTTTCTATTTAACTTGTCAGTCGTATGAAATGTCTAGCTCAGTTTTCTCATACAGGGCCTCAGTAAATGATGGTTAATGGTGACAAAACAGGACTGGATCAATGAAATCACCATTAAAGTCTGCCTTGGTTTTATTGGTTAAGTTAATGAGAAACCACAGTGAAAAAAAAATCAATGTATCGGCTCTTCTCTGAATGAGAAACTCACATGAGTGAGACAGTCATGCAGAGGAGATATTTTTTTACTGGTATGATGTAGTAGTGATCTCCCTGAAGGACCTTCTCTCTTATTTCTTGCATCAAAAACACTGTGCTATCCCAACATCATCATCAACATAAGTTGATGCTGATTTTTTCCTCATTGTTACAGTCACTATATTGAAGGTCACCAGAAATGCCTTCTGGTCCAGAGAATCCAGTGAACCTAAGTAAACTTGGAGCACTTCTTGAAAATTATCTCTCATATGTTAATGGTCCACAGGTTCCTGTCATTGGAAAATTGACTTTCCTGTTATAGTGGCTGAGTTAGTATTTATTGTCAAAACAATCAACCCATTTGATGTCCCTGCTTGTGATTTATCTTGAAAGGTAAGACGTTATTTTAGAAAGTGCTGCAAATGTCACACAAGCTGATACTTTAATCTCTCTCTCTCTCTCTCTCTCTCTCTCTCTCACACACACACACACACACACACACACACACACACACACACACACACGCACACATAATGCAGGTTTCTTTGAAACCTCTTGAAATGTCCTAGGTTCAACCATGTTAAAAATCTTTAAGCAGTAAAATTTTTTCAACCTCATTAAAATTGCAATATGAATGCATGGGAAATGTATCTTTGCACGTAGAATTTTCTTCTATTTTTGGAATAAGCCTGAATTCTCACAAAGTCAATATAATTATACAGAAGGCATGTATGAATGTATGAAACTATGATTATCTACAAACTTTGGAGATTTCTAAATAACATGTGCACAGATCTTTATGTGGCAACACAGAGAGGGGAATGATCTCTTACAATGAAATAGAAAGACGAGGACAAATTAATCATCGAACAGAACAAAGAGTAAATACAACAGCTCAGTTCCCCTTTAAGGACTCAAGCAGTTTTGCCATATATGCTCTGAAAAGTTCAGTATCGACTAAATCTAACTGGGCCCACTGCCTTAGTTAAGCACTGTGAGCTTCCCAGTGACCTCAGCATTTAAGCCCTAAAGTTACCTTAATCTCTTATCTCTTTTTGCAGTTTTGAGTAGTCTACTGGTGTTATTTTATGGAAGAAAGTGTACTGTAGTGGCTAGAAGCTCTGCTGAGCTCAGACTCTGAAGTCAGAACAAAGTTCATTAAATATACTCAAGCTAGTTGCCAATAATTTAAAACACTGGCTTGCAACAATGTCTCCTTCTCAGTAAAATTTGGTCAAAATATTTCCCTTGCCAAATAACTATAGGTGAAATTCCAAACTCATGTTACCTTGAGATCTTAGGTTTTTGTTTTGTTTTATGGTAGAGGTGAATGATGATACTTGCCTCACAATTACTGGGAAATTAAATAAGAACATCAGTGTTAAGCTCTCAACATACAACCTTGTGTTGGGCAAGTTCTCTTTAATGAGAAGTGGTACCAGTAGTAGAAGTAGTAATAGAGTACTAGTAGTAATATCAATATTAACTTACATGTGCACAATCCTGTTCTTTCCATTTATGAATAACCTGGGTTCTGCTGGTAGTTCCCAAAGAAGGAAGGGAATGAGTATAGATGGTCCTGGAACCACCTTTATAAACTAGCACAGTGTTTCAACTACAAGTGAGTATTGAATCCAGAGAGGCTTTGTGTTTGAGAGAAGGCCTAAGTGCCTAAATCTTTTTCAATGCCAATATGCCCCCATAATAGACACTTCTCCTAGATTGGATCCAGGTTTATTGTAATAATCTGTAGATAGCTTTCTGTGATTCTCAATTGACATTTTGAAAATGTTCCCAGAAACCAGTTTGAATTGTTCTTTTAAGAAACCAAGTGAATGACACATTCTTATTTCTTCAAATCAGTCTATGTAAGAATGAGGCAAAAAGAGGAAAGGAGATATTTATTGAGTGTAAAAAAGAGAGACATGAAATGAAAGCTTTAGAGGACACCAGTCAACAAATTAGATGGTATCCATAGTAGGGCAACTGAAAAGGAAAGGATTGAAAAATTCCTACCCACTGGCAGAATATTTAAAGGCCTGTGGATGGTTAATTCAGTGATGAAAAAACAGACTGGAAAAAAAAGAACTGGCTACAACTATGTGTAAATTCAGTAAATTCAGTTATAGTTGATATTAAACTAGCAGGCAGATTAAGGAGTAACAGAAGTTAATTGGTCCTAATACAAGAAAGAATGCTTTAATAGACAGACTTATCCAAAGATTTAATGTGCTACATCAGAAGGCAGAAAGCGTCCATCAATAGTTATTATAGAATTTAAGTATTCATTGTTCACGGGTAATCTTACTTACATATGGCAGAGCAAAGGGAGAAGCAAACTTTCAATCCAAGATGACCTTGAATGCAGGCCTGATGGTTTTGGATCTTATGAGCACTAGTCAAATTGACCTGGCAATCATAGTAAATCCTTGTGCTATAATTTTCCAATGAGATCAACTGGAACTGTGTTTTCAAGTTCCAATTATCATCTTAGATTTGTAGATTTTGAAGCTAGAAGGAACCTTAGAACTGATGTAGGCCAGATTCCATAAACAGGAATTTGAAAAGGAGCCTGAGACTATGTCCTGGCTCTGCAGAGAGTGTCAGATCCTGCAAGAGAGAGTGCCTTACTCCATTAATAATGTCTGCTATGGACTGAGGATGAGATGAGCAGGATGAGTGAAATATTTGTGTGCCTGTAGCATCCTTGTCCAGTCTGTGCTGCTTCCTCACTTCATAACTGAGGCTCAGAAAATGCCAGAGAGTTCCCCACTGACAATGACTAAGTCACAGACGAGGGCATCAGGTTTTATTAGAGATGTATAATGAGTAAATTGACTCAGTGCAACATTGCTGCCTACCTTTGGGTAGTTCTTAGTTTGTGTACCCCATAAAAACAGAACTTGATACAAGAACACTAATTATATGTTTGAATGATGCTGTAACAGTATCAGTTGTCTGGCACTTATGTGTCCAGTACAGTTTCCTATATTTAACTGATTTGATCTCATAATAATGTCATGAGGTACATTTTATTTTAATAACTCCCATTTTACAAATGGGGAAACTAGACCCAGCAAGGTTAAGTATTGCCTAAAGCTCCATGATAAGCAGCAGAGCTAGAATTTGAACCCAGGCAGCCCAGGCAGTCCAGACCCAGAGTCTAAGCTTGTAACGACTCTGTTGCTTTGCCTTTATGGGATGCTTGTTTAGTTCACAAATAGTTAGTGACAGAGTCCCTTTAAAATACCTTAAACAAAGATAAAATTCAATGTAAGAAAAATAAATATTGTGATAGCTATCTCCTCCAAAATCTAATTCTTTCCCCAGCTCCGGTGGCATTATCCTTACTTGCTCTCAGTTGGTTGGATGGGGTGAGCAGAAGAAGAGATGCCACTTCTAGAGCATTTAAGTACCCATGTAAGACCCTCCAGAGCCTTCTTTATCTTACATGGAGACTAGCTGTCTATTAGACTGCACCCCTGAATGATTATGTTGAACAGAACTTTCTAATGATCTGTGATGAATATGAACCATGAGCAAGAAATAAACCTTTGTTATTTTAAGTAAAAAAAAAAAAAAAATACCCGAAGGATGTCCCTGGATGTACCACGGGGATTCTTCTGGAGTTTCCAGTGTTGTACTCCCCTTATAACACCTTAACTATCAGAAAAAGAGATTCCTACAGTCCACCTGGAAGAGGCTGCTTATCATTGTCAAAATAGTTTTAAAGAATAAAAAGATACCCAGTTCCCAGCTTCTTCAAGCCAAATAAAGACTACTTTCATGAGGAAGCAAGGCAAATGAGGACAAAACCAATTCTAAAATTCTTTTAGACTCAATGAAGAAAGACATTGGCAGAATAGTATGTACCCTCTCTCTCTGTGTTCACTAATTTCCTTAAGAAAAACTCATCTTTTTGACCTGCCATACTGGGAAAATTATTTTTTTAATCCTTAAAAGAAATTAGAAAAATAAGCAGTTTACAATAGAAAATTTTCTTTATGAAAGACACATGCCTTAACCACAGCATTCCTCCAAATTGTAGGCAACATGCTAATTACAAAGAACCTCAGGTTTTGCTAAGTATAGGCTTTTAATGAAAGAAATGTAGTCATAAGCCCAACTGCAGCTGTTGAGGGAAAAAAGAAAATAAAAGATTGAAATAATAGGATGGGCTGGATGGGCTGGAAAAGAATGAGAGAAATCTGCTTGGAATATTTGTGGACCTGTGCCAGCAAAGTCAAAGGGAGGAAGGTTCGCAATCCAGCATTTCCCCCTGGTTTGAGGACAGTGTATGCATGCTTTCAGGAGGACATGCAATTCCCAACTTTACCAGCACCAGATGGCAAGTCAAACTCAGGCAATTTAAGCCTGGAAAAAAGAAATGTTTCCCATTCAGAGAGCAATGGCATCAGGGTAGGAGAAGCTAAGGACACTGTATTATAACAAAACTTACAAAGGGTCTCTAAAAACTGTGTCCTGAAAAACAAATGTTTCCAGAGAGGAATGCCTTATAGGATCTGGAAAACACAGTAGTAACAGAAATACCATCAGTTGGAAGGGGGATGAGACAATATACATGGGAGATAAAGGAAGGATTAAAACAATACTACAAGATGGGTTTATAGGCAATGACCATATGGGTTTAGACATATAACCAAAGAGAATCCTTTCTTTGTCTCCCATGGTTGCAACTATTTTAGAGTCCACAACACACTCTGATATTCTCTCTCCCCCTTTTCTCACCTCATCTAGTTTTGTTTCTTTAGAATACTCACCCTTATCAGAAACATCTTGTTCAAGTGTGTAACTGTTTGACAGCTGTCTTTCTCCCTCACTAGAAATTAAGATTAGGGAGAGCTGGAACCTGGTCTAATCTATCTTATTAAGTACACATTCCCAGCACAGAGAATAATGCCTGGCATGTAGTTTGTTTGGGATGAAATTTTGAGTAAATGAATGTTCCTCACAAAAATGGTCTCCAGTGGGAATTTCATCAGGTTCAGGGTTCTACATTATAGGAAGAGCAGGGTTATGAGGCCAGAGATTGGTGGCTTTGAAAGAACTGAAATCAATGAGTTGGATAGGGTCTCATGGACAAGGCAGAATCCCAGGAACCAGTCATGCAGAAGAAGACACAGATTGGACTCACAGGCTAATCTTCTGCTTCACCCTCTTCTTACAATCAGTTACTTATTTAACATTTATTGAGCAACTACTACATGCTACATATTAGACACTTTTCAGACAATGATAAACAATGTCCAGTCACTCTACTCAAGGAATTTGTGCTCTAGAGAGAAAGACAAGTGAATGGCAGGCAACTAGAGCACAGAGGGAGAATTTGGAGGATGTTGGTTAAGGACAGATGCTGGGGCACACACTCTTGGGTTGGAAGGAGCCCATTTTTCTCCTAATACAGAAAATCTCTCAGCACTTAAGTTTCGATTGTCACAGCCAGAAGTAAAATGAACAATTCTTTACCATATCCATCTTGCCATAGAGTAGTGACTTAGGCCCAATGAAATTCAGTAAGTTGCTTAACACACAGCTGATTTTTGACACATTTTAATACACTGGGCAATCCATGCAGTGTCCTTTTGTTGATAACCTAAGATGAGATAAATTCTACCCATGTCTCATTATTAGGAAAGTTGTTCCTTTGACACATTCAGAACCCAATCATCTCCTTCAGCAAAACTCGATCATCATAACCTCTATCACCAAAACCCTGAACTTAAATATTGCTTTCAGGAGTTCTGGGTATGGGAAGGCTTCTGATGTTTATTCTTTGGTTTGCTGCAGTCTGTATCTCTGTTTCCTCCCCCAGGAAATAGGCAAGAACTCCTCCTACTTAGCCTGTTGTTTCAGTGGGTCAGGACCAGAAGCCTGTCTTCAGTAGGTTGAATTGATTACTGGTAGTTCCTTAAAAGGAGGGGAAAAACTCTCTCCACTGCTCAGCCAGTTTTTTTCTAAGTTACATCCTAAACTGGGTTTAATGGGACATTTTTGAGAAATGAGAGTACAGAGCAGGAATAAGACAGCTTACTTTTATCACATGCTGTGGGGTTTAGAAATGTTTGAGGCAAAGACAATTTCAACAGTAATAAATAGTATGTATGCGTGTATGTATGTATATATATATATACAGGATATATGTATTTATATATGATCAAATCATTATATATATGATTAAATGGTGTTTACATTATATATATATGATTAAGTGGTTTAAATGATATATAATGATCAAATAATGTATAAAAGAAATATATATACATTTATTATTATGTCTATATATATATATATATATGATTCAGTTGTTTATTCACTGACTAATAATCATTTTATTTGTTCGTGCATTCACTCATTCATAAATAGTAAGAGTAGTGGTAGTAATAATAGTAACAGCTGATAAAGGGTAAACCCAGGCCCTTATCCTTATAAGATTACTTAAAGACCCTATTATGTGTCAGTCTTCTCCCAGGCAGCTTATGTTGAAGAAATATCTGGCTTGGCTCAGCTTTGCTCAAGTATGAGTCCCTGAAGATGAAATTCATTCCCATGCATTTCTTTAAAGAGTTTAAGAAGAAAGGCTTCCAGGGTTTTCTTGAAAAATACGGCTATTTAAATAATTTAGGAGATTATCAGTAATGGGACCACACAGCACTGTATGTGTGGACTACAACATAGGACAAAGTTCCTCTCATTGAACTTGATTTTGTGACTGGGAAGGAAGGAAAGACCTTTGTTTGGTTATTTACTTCCTGACACCAAGCATCCCAACTTCTATGAAATATATGCTCGTTCATTTTTCAGCATTTTGAATAATAAACTTCAGTGCCTATAAATTATTCTGTCATTCACTTACGAGAATATATCTTTGAATTCCTGGAAGTGGGGATTGCTGAGTCTTTTAATAGAGCACTTTGGAGATGTTTTGGAAAGTGGAAATGATCACTTCCATAACCAACTTAGCAGTGTAATGTCATTAGTTTTCTCTGTTAAATGCTGCTGTGTGTCTGTGGGTTGAACCATTAAATTATGTCTCCATAAAGCTGAATGAATGTATTATAGTGGCACAGTGTGTTGAAACCAGAGATAAGGATTTTACTCTACCACTTGCTAGGTGTATGGCCATGGAAACTCTGAGTCTCACTCTTTATATATAATATATGTAATGTAAGTTAAAATATATAAAAATAGATGTAATATAAAAATAATAATTGCCTCTCACAACTGCCATGTTTTCAGATTTAGCCAAAAACAAACAAAAAGGACACAGTTAAATTTGAATGTCAGATAAATGTTGGAAAAAATTTTAGTGTATGTCTCATGCTATATTCAAGATATATTTACACTATAAAAATGTATTGTTTATCTGACATTCAAATTTAACTGATTGTCCTGTATTTTAACTGGTAACCCTAATCATGAGAATAATCTGAGAGAACTTTCAAAGTAACTCATGTCAGTTTTCTTTCATTTTCCCTGGGTGTTTGTAATACTAGCAAAAGAGTGTCATATTTATGGGTACAGTCTCTGTAGGGAAACATCCTGGGTTCATGTCTTCTTCACTCTGTCTCTTTTCAGCCGTGTGAATTTAGACAGTTTATTCAACCTCTCAGTGTTTCAATTTCTTTATTTTTAGACGGGAATAATAGTACTGACTTCGTATGATGGTTATGTAAATTAAATATAAGTAAATATACATTAAAATGCTTAGAATCTTCTTTTTTACATCAGCTATTATTAGTATATCTAATATCCTCTCCAGGGTTTGGATCAGAGTATCCACATAGTAAATATGTTGAATGGAGACAGAGAGAGAGGGAGAGAAGAGAGGGTGGGAGAGACACAGGGAGACAAAGAGAGAGAAGAAAGCAGGAGAGAGGAAAAGAGAGAAAAGATTCACCTAGAGCTAAAGAAGAACAGATACTCAATTATGAAGAATATGCACACAAGCAGGTAAATTTGGTTCTAAAAAAGATTGGTGCATTTTTGTTTTGTTTTTCAAAGGAAACTAGCATCAAAGTTGATTTAAAAAAAGAAAAAGGAAAGAAAAAAAATGGCTCCCAGGACCTTACCCAAATAAATACATTTGGAAAAGAATCCATCTCTTGGCTTATATAAAAATAATGAAAAGATGTGCAGTGATGACACATTTCAGGAATAAATTTGAAGAGAATTTTTTCATACAGTTTCACAAAGGGACCTTAGGGAAGGAGAGCCTATTCAGTAATTAAATCGCTTGTTGCCATCACACATTGGCAGATCTATGGAGATGTCACTTCAGGGAATTTGATGACTGCTCTCCCCTGGGAGTGCTTCACTTTGGGGAATCTGAAGCTTTACTTAAAGAGGTCATTTGCTCCATAGATTCGAAGAGCTTTTACAGCAGAGACAGATTTTCTTGTTATTGTAAGACATGTGGCATACCTTTCATTTATTTTCATATCAAGCCAAGTTGGATCTATTCACTGGATGTAGGTATATTTTAAATGTTTCAGAATAAGGATTTCAGATATTTTTAAAAATGAAAAGAAGGGAATGGAAACTGGTGGTATTTTTATGTTCTCTGAATTCAGCCATCAGCCCTGCATATTATTCCCATTGTCCAGTGGACAGAGGGGGGACCTCCCTGGTCAGTAAGTGCCCCTCTTTGAGAAGTGCTGCAGGGTCTCTTGCTGGAGAGTGTGAGACTGGAGATCAGAGTGGCAAATTTACCTGTGCAGTCACGTGAGGATGGGGCATTGACATGAATAACAAAAAGATAAGACGGATTAGTGAACCAGGAAAGGGAAGAAAGGGACAGTAGCCAGAGCCAATGACTGGGAGGTGGTCAGCTTTTCCTTCTTGAGGTTGAGAATGTGGTAGGGAAACATCTTCAACAGGGTCTTCACAGGTGACCAAGATGCACATGAGCAGGCAGCCTAGGTGTGTTTTCAGAGACATATTTTGTTGGCACTTCTCTTTTCTCTTACATTTTACTGAAGAGGGAAATACTGGATAGGAGTGATACTGCAGGGGGATCAGAACATAAGACCTTGGAATCCCACAGATCCCAGCTGCATGCACGCTCTGGAATTTACCACCTTGGAAAATGTACTCAGCCCCTCTCTACTTTCATTTCCTCTTTTGTAAAAAAAAAAAAAAAAAAAAATGGCAGCTACCTTTAAAGGTTATCGTGAAAGTAAATATATAATATTTTCTAAGTGCTTACCACAGAATCTGGCACAAAATAAACCCTTAAATAATATTAGTTGCTATGACCACCACCACCATTTAAGATTCTGCCATGTTATATAGCATCCCTCTCTCCTGTACCTATATAGGTGGTGTTATATACAAAAATAAACAAACACACACAACAGATCATAAGGCTACACAATCAAGAAGTTACAACTTATGTGAAACATTGCAAAAAGTTCACCAAAACAATGAAATGCACATTTATGGGATTTTCATTAGTAGTACAGATTTTAATTTAAAATGGTAGTGTAAATGGAAAGTCAAATAAATGTTTACAGAGGCCAGTGAGAGGAATAGGTGAGAAAACAACAACAGCAGCTCAGTAACTAGAGAATTGTTTACATGGAAATATTTTTAATCCACCATAATCAGAAGGTCCTGTGTTTTCCATTTCTCTAAATGGATATATTGGGATACATACACTTGAACTCACCCAGTCAGATTGTGCTCACTTTGTAAAACAGCCATTTAGGTTAAAGAAGTCTGGGTCCATGGAACAATGCAAAGAATGTGAGTCTGTGAGATCAAAAATTTGAAAGAGAACCTTGCAGGCCAGCTATTACAAGCCAACTTTATATCAACAAGACTTGCTAAATCAAAGCCCATCAGTACCCCCATGACTAGTACACCTCCTCTGTGCACCTCCATGCCCCTCATGTGACTTCTCAGTCAGTCTTCTATCAAATCATGAGCTGTGTTGCTTTGTAGTTCGCTGGTTACATGTGGATTTCTCCCCTGTACTTTTAGCTCCTAAAAGACTAATGTAATGAACAAATAAGGTTAATTACAGTACTTGGTAAACCCTGAAAAAATATTCATGAAATGACGGATAACCTCTCATCAACATTATGAACTGTGTTGACCACACAAGCAACAAAGACATAAAATCTTTTTTTTTTTTTTAACATCTTTATTGGGGTATAATTGCTTTACAATGGTGTGTTAGTTTCTGCTTTATAACAAAGTGAATCAGTTATACATATACATATGTTCCCATATGGCTTCCCTCTTGCGTCTCCCTCCCTCCCACCCTCCCTATCCCACCCCTCCAGGTGGTCACAAAGCACCTAGCCAATATCCCTGTGCCATGTGGCTGCTTCCCACTAGCTATCTACCTTACGTTTGTTAGTGTGTATATGTCCATGACTCTCTCTCGCCCAACAAAGACATAAAATCTTAATAAGTATTTCTTAGACAAAGGGATGGTGATAGATTCCTTTTAAATATGTCAGAAGATGCTATGATTGTAGGTCTCCATCTTTTGATCAAGAAGTTAAACAGGAATGACATGATCTGAAAAAGATTTCTGCCATTGGAAGGAGGGAGGATAGATATAACACAAAATTTCTTTGAATTAGTTTTTTTTTTTTTGATGAGTATATAGCATGTTAATTTTGTTTTAAAATTTTGGGGGGTCACATTCTTGGTTTTGCTGAATAAAGAGAGTCAGGAAAAGGGGCTGCATGTTGAAGAATTCACTAAGGCTTAATGAACAAGAGCTCTTTGGGGATGCCTTAAGAGTTTTAGGGTACCCTTGTACCATTAGCTTTTTCAGTCCTTCAGAAAACAATAACCAGAGAACTCTTCCATAATTTAAATCCATATTTGTTTCCTCCAAAGAGGGTTCAGATTAAAGCATCATGAAATAATCTTATAAAGATATCACAGAAATGTATTTTTCACTATGTGTTACAAAACCTTTTTTTTTTAAATCTTAGAAGCCTGAGAGAAATTTTGAAAAATGAAAAAGCAGAATAACCATAAATAAGATATTTGAAGACATTAAAATCTTACCAGTTAAATTCCCCATTACATTTAATAACACAAGCTTTAAAAGAGTCACTTTATATATGAGGCCAATCTACTTCCTTACCACTGTACTTTTTTAATACTTTCTCTAAACTTTTATTATTGTTTATTAGTATATTTTATTGAGGTATAGTTGACTTATATAAGTTTCAGTGATTCACAGTTTTTAAAGTTATACTCCATTTATAGTTATTATAAAATATTGGCTCTATTCCCTTTGCTGTACAATATATCCTTGTAGCTTATTCATTTTATATATAGTAGTTAGTGCTTCTTACTTCCCTACCCCTATTTTGTCTCTCCTTACCAATGTACTTTTTTAACCTCTTTATTGCAGTATAATTGCTTTACAGTTGTGTGTTATTTTCTGCTTTATAACAAAGTGAATCAGCTGTACATATACATACATCCCCACATCTCCTCCTTCCCACGTCTCCCTGTTGACCTTCTGAAAGGCCATCAGTCAGTATAGGACTATAAAAGCTCATAGAAGAGATGCAGATAGTGATCAAATATAATAAAAATGAAAATATAAGAAAATGATGAAGGAGAAAAAGAACCAGAAACACAAGTGTGATCAGTTACCGCCTGGGACTCGTATCAGATGAACATCTGCATGAAGTCTCCTTGCCTCCTGCCTTGGACTAACCTGTTTGTACGTGGTCCCGTACCGCTGATGGTCCCATCCCCATGGTGCCCCAGGCCTTCTCTGTCCACTTTGCCTCGGTGACAGTGGGCCACCTGCACACTCACAGTCCTGACTGGGAGCAGAAAATGTGCCAACCAGATTCTCGTCTTTCCCTCCCTGGTGGGACCCTGGAACGCTTCACGATAGGCTTTCCCAAATTCTGTGTTTGTTTTCATAATATTGCAGGGATGAGTAAATCTCTTGTTCTGAGTCCCCAGACTGCTCCTGGAAATCTCAGAATAACTAAGTGATTCGTACGATAACTGAGTATTAGGAGTGGAAGGATCTTAGGGTGATCCAGGGGGCGACACATTTCTTTGCTTTAAAGATAAAGCTCTGGGAATCCAGCCAAGCTCTGAGACTTGCCAGACCAAATGCCCAGCATGACGCCAAGACCTCATACTCGGGTGTCCCGACCCTGCACATCACTGCTTTACCTTACTCTGACCCCCAAATGCTGCTCTTCTCTTTGGAGTGGACACCAACTCTTTTTGTTCTCCCAAATGCAAGTCTTTTGCAGAAGACCCAAGAGCTGGTGAACATGAATTAGTTATTATTACATTGAGTCATTAGAGTTTTAACTGGTGTGTAACCTAGTATACAACTTGTCAAAATCCATTGGAATAATATTGACTCAGTTAGTGATTAGGATTGAAGTTGAGTACAAATTATATACATTTGAGTGTTTTGATTCTCCTAAAATTATAAATCTGAAAATGTATAATAGATTCTCAGCCTAGATTTGTATAGATTGTTAATTGATGATTAAATTTAAAAGCATAGGTTTGCTTATCAAACCAGTCTACAACTTCTTATAATACCTTTAGGGCACAAGAGGGATCTTAATTTCTATTAACTTGTAGAGAACAAAAAATAACAACTACATCCTAACATATTCCTTAAGCAATGGAAACAATAAACTTACTTTGCTTTTCTTTCTGTCAAGGACAAAATATGAAAAGGCAGTACATTTATATCAAGGAACTGATGAGATTTATAACTTCAGCTACTTTTAGACTGCCTTCATTATAACTTTATTCTCTATTATCCTATATTAGATTATGTTAAAAATTCAAGCTAAAGTCTCATTATTTTGGAGACAGACAGGAGATGAAACATACCAATAGTGAAAAATATGATGCTCTGAGAATATTCTATTCAGAATGAACTGTGTTTCTTTTCTTACTGTAAACATAAACAATATGCATTTAGTAATCTGTATTTAGTATGAAAATAGCTATTTCCTTAAATTACAGTATATATTTGCTCTGTTTTCTTTTTCTTTTTACTCTATTTGACTTTCCAATTTCCTGACATAAAAACTATCAATAGGAGATCTCAAATTTTTATTATTAAAAAATATTCAAGAACCCATTTGGAAATATACCTAAATTCTTAAATTCATTTTATTCTTATATTCACTTAGATATTTATAATTTTATCATTCTTATAACTTATTAATCTTTCAAAACTATATAGGAACTTATTAAAATCTCTAAGAAATAGTTTCTATCAATTTATCTTATTATTAAAAGTTTTCTAATTTTAAAATTTGCTTGGATCCTATTATTAAGTCCATGAAGTTTTTTTTTTAACATCTTTATTGGAGTATAATTGCTTTACAATGGTGCGTTAGTTTCCACTGTATAACAAAGTGAATCAGCTATATGTACACATATATCCCCATATCTCCTCCCTCTTGCGTCTCCCTCCCACTATCCCTATCCCACCCCGCTAGATGGTCACAAAGCACTGAGCTGATCTCCCTGTGCTATGCGGCTGCTCCCCACTAGCTATTTTACATTTGGTGGTGTATATATGTTCATGCTACTCTCTCACTTCTTCCCAGCTTACCCTTCCCCCTCCCCATATCCTCAAGTCCATTCTCTATGTCTGTGTCTTTATTCCTGTCCTGCCCCTAGATTCTTCAGAACCATTTTTTTTTTTTTTAGATTCCATATATATGTATTAGCATATGGTATTTGTTTTTCTCTTTCTGACTTACTTCACTCTGTACGACAGACTCTAGGTCCATCCATCTCACTACAAATAACTCAATTTCATTTCTTTTTATGGCTAAGTATATAGTACATAAAGTTGTACAAATGTTATATTGTCGTTGGGTTTCTGTAAGTTTTACAAAATAATGTTCTTTGTTTAATCACTTATCCTTTGACAATGCTTTATAAAAATACTTTTGCACGGGCTTCCCTGGTGGCACAGTGGTTGAGAGTCCGCCTGCCGATTCAGGGGGCGTGGGTTCGTGCCCCGGTCTGGGAAGATCCCACATGCCGCGGAGCGGCTGGGCCTGTGAGCCATGGCCGCTGACCCTGCGTGGCAACGGGAGTGGCCACAACAGTGAGAGGCCCACGTACCGCAAAAAAAAAAAAAACTTTTGCAGAATTTTTCTATTAAAGTTGTCCCCCAAAAATTTTCTGTAACTTTTTAATGTCCTGTACGTTTTAATTGTATCTTTTAGAAGCAACTTTGAGTTAAATAAATTTACCAAATCTAAAATTCTTGGAATTTAAGAGATTTTAAGCAATTTACATTTATTTAAACAAATATTGTAATTGATATGCCACTAAAATTTTATTTTTCATTGTTTTATGTTATATTTTATCTTTGACTATCTTACATTTTTTCATTAATTTTGTATGTTTTGTTATATGTTCCTTTTGGTTGCTGTTTACCTCTTTATAAATTTGAAGATAGTTTACACATTTTGATTTTATTATCAAACGGTAATTATTGTTCTTATCAATAGTAATTATCTTTGCGTTTTTCTAAAATAATAGTCAAAATTAATTTATTTAATTTTCAAAACTCATTTTTATCATAGATTTGGCTTCCTTCTATGCAAATTGAGTAATTTAATTAGATGGGGGGCAGTACAGCTTAGTCTTAACCAAGTGGGCTTTGGAATCAGAGATCTGTTTTTATTCAACATTTGCTAACTACACATTGATAAATTACTTATTCTTTCCCAATATTTTTCACTTGAATGATGTTGATAAACGCACCTACCTTCCAGGGTTATTGAAAGGATGAAATGGCATGATACACCTTAAATACTCAATACACAGAATAGCATACTCAAAGCTCTTAATACTTAATCATTATTTTTGTAATATTAAACTCATCATCATACTTATCAGCGTGTTTTTTTCTTTTATCCCCTTAAATCTAGTTTAGCTTTCAAAAATATTATCAGGGATTTAACATTAGTTTCATGCTTTTGTTTTATTTGTAACCTTTAAAACCTTCTTTTTTAAAAAATCTTTTCTTCCACATTTTTGGAGAGCCACTTTCCCCTACATCCACACAAATAAAAATCATGTAATGTTAATCTTTTGAGAGCAGGCGTATACTTAAATTTCTCTTAAATCAAGCTTATTTTTCTTCTACTCTCAAATATCAGGTACTTCTGGCCTTTTACCATTTTATTTCTGTGTCAGTTAAATATTCAGCATTCTCCTAAGATATATAAGGGGTTTTTAAAATGTTATCTCTTTGCTTTTCGTATTAAATCTGGCATTGTAAGAAAGAAACCATACACAAAATACTATGTGTTTTTTTTCTTCTCATAATTTACTTAAAACTGATATTTTAAAGCAAAAAGCATAACAGTGTTAAGGTTTATAATGATATGAAACCATTGCATAGAGGAAAAGAGAGTGTTGAAAGGGTAAATGAAATTATACTGTTGTAAGAGTATTACATTTGTAGAGTGCAAAGCAGGAAAGGGGAAGTGTCAAGGTGAAGTACAAAGCGCTAGGAGACATAATAGTCTCTAATGAGTTAAAAATGCATTATTGTTAGACCTAGCTAAGAAGCCAATAGAGGAAATAAAACAGAACACTAGAGCATTTATTGATTGATTGATCAACACAAGTTATTAAAGGAACAACAGAAGAACAAAATCAGAAGAAACAGATTAAAAACCTTTGGTTGGCTTATGCCCAGACATATCAATTATTTCATTAAGAGCAAGTGGACTAAATGCCTTTTAAAAAAGACAGAGATTGTCAGACTGAAAAAAAAAAAAGGCAAAATCTAACTATTTGCTAAGAGATGCATTCTATGTTTAAAGACCCAGATAAATTTCAAGAAAAATGATAGAAAAATATACCATGCAAACAGTAAACATTAAAAAAAAAAAAAAAACCCTGGCACCGGCATGACTGTATTAATAAAAGAAAAAGTGGTCTTCACAACAAAGAATTTTAAGAGAGACAAAGAGGAAAATTACATAATGATACAAGAATGAATTTACCAGGAACACATGACAATTCTAAATAGCTCTTTACCTGATAAAAGGTATTCAGAGTTCACTAAGCAAACTGTGAGAACTAAATGGAGAAATAGGTAAATTTTCAAAGATATTCAGATATATTAACACCCTTGTATTAGTACTTAATGAAACTAGCTGACCAAAAAAAAAGTCGATAAATATATAAAAGAGCTAAACAGTATCAACCTACTTACCTAACTGGCATGTAAAGAACATTCCAATCAGAATTTACAGAATACACCTGCTTTTCAAAGTCACATTTAATATTTTTCAAGATATTTGCCCATGATATGTCTCAATACATTCAAAAGTTTGAAATCTTATATGATTTGTGAAAATTTAAACTGCAAATCAATACATTAAAATACTTTCAAAATCTATAGTTTATTAGCAAATACAAATTTGCAAAATCTATAGGTATTTGCAAATAGATTTCTAAATGACTCATAAGTCAAACACAAAACAAAATGAAAATTTAAAGTATTTTGGACTACCTAAAAACAAAAGATAAGCATATCAAAATCTGTGAGTTATAGCCTCACCAGAGGAACAATTATAGCTTTAAACAATAGGAAAATAGGATTTAGGTTTGGGGTATGTTAGATAACTAAAGAATTTCTGATAGCAAGAAGTTCTTCATGTTTTCACTAATTTGAATTTTAGTGGGAGGTCCAAACAAGAAAAACATGTCTCCTAAAGTTCTTAAATAGTTCTGGGTGCTTTTAGTCCCTGGGGAGATAGTCCTAATCAGTCATCACCAGTAAAGTATAGTTCCAACTTATTAGGTTCCAAATACAGAAATGAAAAGTAATTCCAGTGACAAGTTACCCTTGTCATCCCCAAGTGGGTTACTCATGTAATCTCCATCTACTGATGAAGATATATCTTATATTCAATGCAATGGGTACTTCATATGTGCTTGATACTGTCCATCATTTTAAGAGGAATGAGCAAGCAAACATACAAAAGACAACAACACAACAAGAGCAACAACAACAAAAAATAGAAAGGTAATAAAATGTTCTCTCATTGCTCCCCAAATCAGGAGGCAGTGTTTGTGGTTCCATCCATCTATAGCCACAAAAGAAAATGATGACACATTCAAAGAGAGTAAATTGAGAGAAGTTTAATCAAGGACTGTTGACGAAGGTGCCTGAAAAGTAAGGGAAACGAGCTGGTGAGGCACCCTGGGGCAAGCAGTATTGAGATAACTCTTAAAACCTTCAGCTTACACACAGAGCCCTATTTTCCAAACGTATTCATGCCGATCAGAGATCTTTTCTAAATGATCTCATGATACAGGCAAACATAAGCCAAAGGCATAGGCGAAATGGAGAGAGATCTAGAAGATCAAGGGCTTCTTCTCAGTTCTTTCCTTCCTGTATTAGACAATTTTAGCTTTGCAAATTCTCTCACATGTCCCCCAGTCCTCTCTGATTCTTATATCATAATCCTATTCTTTACAAATTATTTCCTGCACGTTTGTCATAATTCTGTCTCAAGGATAGCCTCATATCAATAACAATGAAAATAATGATCCCAGTGCCACTTATTAAGTTCTAACTATGTGCCAAACACTGTGTTAAATGCTATAAAAATATTATCACCTTTGTTACTTAAAAAAAAAAACAAACTGTTAAGTAGTCAATCCGTTTAACTACTAAAAGTAGTTAATCCGTTTTAAATACAGGCTCATCTCACTTTATTGTGCTTCACTGTATTGTGCCTCGCAGATTTTTTTTTTTTTTTTTTTTTTTACAAATTGAAGGTTTGTGACAACCCTGCATTGTCAGATGATGGTTAACATTTATTTTAGTAATAACATATTTTTAAATTAAGGTATGTACATTGTCTTTTTTAGACATAATGCTATTGCACATTAATAGACTATGGCATAGTATAAACATAACTTTTATATGCACTGGGAAACAAAAAAAATCCATGTAACTTGCTTTATTGAGATATTCGCTTTATTGCAGTAGTCTGGAACTGAACCCACAATATCTCTCAGGTATGCATGTGTAAGGAAAGTGAGGCATATGTCAGACAGCTACCAAATTGTTAGCTAGTCCTTGTATTTTGATCATTCTGACTCTGAAACCCATGTTCTTCATCTCTACGATATTTTAAATCCTATTGAAATGTTACCACCCAGTGGTAAATATTCCTAAATTGCAACTCTCTACATACCTCTCTTTGGATTTTAATTTTGTAATGGTTCTGTCCTGCAAATAGGACTAATTATAAACTTCAACAGAAAAATTGTATTTCCCATTACACTTTCCATAAGACCTTTTATGAAGGAGTCAAACTGGAAGAGAAGCACACTTTCACATATATACTCATATATTCCATGGTTTCCTGACTCCTTCCATTCAATTCAATATTTCTATCTTTTGGATCCTTCGTTCTGAGCCAGACCCTCCATTAGGATATTTCAGGTACCTAAAAAGGGAATGTATTGCTCATGCTATCACATTATCATGACTTCTACTCTCCACTGTCCTACAATCAGTCAATCTCTCACTCTTTATCATAGAACATTCTACATTCTTCTGGTATTTCCCCTTTTTAAAGCAGTAGTTCCTACATTTAGACACTTTTTCTTCTATCCACTCTGCCATTGATTCAACAAAATTTATACATTACTTGCCTGTTAATATTAAAGGAATTGTATATTTATTTGTGCATATGTCATTTCCCCCACTGTGGTGTAGAGTTGCTACTTACTGAATCACTGTGTCTTCTTAGTTTCCAACTCTGGAGTCAAAGATTGACTTAGTTTTCCACCTTTATGTCATGTGGTGCCTAGCAGGGTGTCTTGCACTTGCTGTTAATGAATATTTGTTAATTTCTGGACTAATCCCGAAATGCATTGTCTTGAAGGCTATCCTGTGGTTTTCCAATGAATCTCATACACAGAGTCACTCCTGCTGAACAGCTTCTTACTCTGCAACTCTCCTCCCCTGCATTTACCATTGTGTAGCGAAGCTTGGGTGAGACAGTTTTTTGGCTTAGAGCTTCATTTTCAGATGAGAAAATAAACTCTCCTTTTAGATCCTTCACATTCTCTCGAGGTCTCCTGTAGTAGTTAATGTATTTCTTTCAGTTGAAAATATAACACAAGAATAAATGACCCTATTAGCTTGTAATTGTCATCTCCTGGGTTTACTTTCAGTGCCTAATGGGGAATTTTTCCCTTTAAGAGAGGTCTAAATTGGTCCTATTGCCCAATATTAACCACATGCTCTAGTAAATATCTGTGCCAATGATTAATAGAAGAAGTCGTCAGTAACTGTAAGGTGAGTGGCACATTCATAGACAAGTACCCCGCCCATCTTGCCTGCAGTAACTTCCTATTTGAGGGATTTTTTCAAATTAAACCTTTGAAGGAAAATAAGGTCTCTAAAGATAGCCAAGCACCAGAAAAAAATTGCAAGGGAAAATTGTATTCTTTTAGGTATAAAATATTTTTGAAGTGGGTGCATTTTATTTTTTCCTCAATCTTCTTATTCCCTATTCTGTCTGACAGGCATAAATTCAAAGGTGTCCTTGTCTCTCACCATTTGTGAATGTGCCCAATTATATGTACATAGGACGTTTACTGTGACATTTACCTGGTATCCAGCTAATGTATACAAATAAATCTAAGTCAAATTTAATAGTGCTTTCGGAGTGCCAAGTCCTGTGTTGATATATAAGACAAGGTAAAGTATAAAATACTTTGACAAGTCAACACAATTGTATGGGAGTTTAGAGGAAATACTGCTTGTATTGTGGAATAAATAGGGATTTTTTGGTCAAGAAGGCATAGGTTTAAATCTAGCCTGTGTTACTGATTAGCTGATACCTTAGGCAATATAATTGCCTTTCTTTGCCTCAGTTTCCTGAACTATATAATGAGAGACAACGTTTGATATAATGAATTGTTCTGTGGACTAAATGAGATGGCATTTTTGGAGAACCTAGCAGAACACTTGGCCTGTAATAGGTGAGCAATAAACATTAGCTGAGATCCCTTTCTTTCATTTGACATCTTCAGAAGACTTCCTGTAAGGGAGATGTACATTTGGATTGGATTTTTAAAGGATGAATAGGATATTAAAGTATAGACAATGGTGTTAGCAAAGTTTGCAGAATATGTATGTTTGATATAAAGATTTTTCATTACCACCCTCATTTATTAAACATGATATGTTGCTATGTGGATGGTCAGATAAGGTTACAGGTACACAAGAATACTGTAGTATAATACTTTAAAATTTGACTTTTCCTTTCATCTCTTTCTCTGTACCTCTCTCTTAAGTGACACGAGAGAAGGGAAATAAGGAAGGTAGAGACATATCTGACCATAGTTGTCTCTAAACCGTTGTATAGGAGGTGAATCATCACTCTAATTATCTTGGTGAGTAAGCATTATGAATCATTTGCATTTGTGAAAGCTCAATTACCATTTACATCCCTTTATTAAAGACATCATTTTCCTCTTTTTTCACATGCGTATGACCCAGCACCTAGCTTTGTACCTTACCTCTTAACCATCATTCTCTAAATGCTGAATAGGTGAATATGGACTTGGATTTTAATTCTTTTAAGTTCACTAAGTACAAGCCAGATATACTATTGTCATGAAAACTCTAAATGCTGTTAATATCTGATATACATGGTAAATAGGGTATTTGTATTCAGCCAGCGTTTGGTCTAACTTGTTTTCTTTTCAAATGAAGCTTGTGTGGTAAAAGACCCTTCAGAACTGAACAGCATTGATTTCTTTTTTCCTTCTCAAAAGCAACAGCAAATATATAAACTCTCCTTCCTTGGTGAAATATTTATGTGCAAGAGATACTGCCTGTGTCTGTTTCTAAACACACATTCCCCAGCCCATTAGCTGTATATTTAAATATTTTACACTTTCTATTTTTCTACTAATTGACCTTCTGACGAAAGTAATTTGTGATCAGTAAAAGTCACCAAAATTAACATGTCAATTTAATATGTTTAAAGAATCTAACCAAAGCAGTTATTTTCAGTGGAAAGCTATCAAATTCATTTTAGGAAGCTAGCAAAATGCTGGTACTAAAAGCTGACAAAGATAGGAAACACATATAAAGAAACTATAGTATAATCATGAAAACAAATATATTATTATAAAGAAAATACTTGAAAACCCTTTTCATTTGTAGATATGATTACATCTATATAATGATTTCATCCTCATCAAGTAAGTGGAGTTTGCCCCCCCACCTCCAAGAATCCTTTATTTCTAAATATGTTCCTAAATATCCATCTAGTTATAAGTGTAGTAAGAAAAAAGGTCCATGGACATCTCAGTTGAGGAGTGTATTTCTCATATAGTTTCCTTTTTATTAAGTAAAAGGATAAATCTCTTAGCTCCTACTTAATAATAAAACAATAGTGACATTTGGATCAAGAAGAATAAAAAATAAGTTTGTATCAGTATTACTTTTAACACTGCTTTGGAAATTTTGAATAATATAGTATGAAAAGGAACAAGTAAGCCAAAGAGTAATTTTAAAAGACACACTATTAGAATTTATAAAAGTTTATATACTTTTATCTGTATTCAATTTTGGTATTCTCACCACCACAAGAGAGAGTAAGGTCAACACGAGGCTAGTTCACCATGGACTGGAATCTGACGGAGCTAGTCGCTCACTTCACTCTATGTTCAGATTCCAAGTTGATGGAAAAAGAGACACAAAGGCCAGGCACATATGAACATATAACTACTGGCTTATACCTAAGACATGTGGAAGTTTCTTTTTGAATGAAACTTCCCTCACCAATCAGAGTCAAAGCAGCAGGACAGATCCTGGATTCCATCATAAATGACACCATCCTCACAGACTGACAGCTTGAAAGAGGAGAGAGCTCATCTTTGATCCCTTGGCAAGCAGGTCCTGAGAGAACCAAAAGACCATGACCACTTACGAGCTTTTACCACATAGTTTTTCCTTTATCCTTTTTAAAAATATATATATATATATTTATTTATTTATTTATTTATTTATTTATTTGGTTGCACTGGGTCTTAGTTGTGGCAGGCAGGCTCCTTTGTTGTAGCTCGTGGGCTCCTTCGTTGAGGCATGCATATGGGATCTAGTTCCCTGACCAGGGATCGAACACCAGCCCCCTGCTTTGGGAGCGTGGAGTCTTAACCACTGCGCCACCAGGGAAAACCCTACCACATAGTTTTTCATCATCTAATAGAAAGGATAGCAAGAGAGAGAGTGGTAGATGTAACATGGAAAATGAAGTTGGGGCAATAAGGGTGTACCCCAAATCCCCCAGTTTTTCACAGAACTCCACTTTGTGCATGGTTACTGCATAAGGGATGTTGGCATTATTGGAAAATTCTCTCTACTGAGAAATAGTCAACTACATCTTTACCCAAGAATGATGTTGAGAAGTACGGGTTCTTGAATCCACCAAACCCTATGCAATGGATTAAAATAGCCACAAATTATTTGACATGTCTGTCATTAAGAGGTGGAGGCTCTATATCCCCTGTACTTTTTTCTGAACTAGGCCTGTGACTCCCTTTTGACCAAAGGAATATAGCAGAAAAGAGGTTATAGGACTTCTGAGGCTACATAATAAATCTTGGAGTTTTGACTCTGGGAGAAGCCAGCCATCCTATAAGAAGTCTGACTGTTCTGAGATTGGTATGCTGTGAGGAAGCCCAAACTAGCCATGTGAAAGGCCACTAGTCATGTGGAAAGGCCACTCGGGGACAGAGACAGAGACAGAGGGGCCTGGATGTGATAATCATCCTAGCCCAGACATCAGACGTGTAAGTGAGGAAACAATGCTAGGTATGTCAGTCCCAGTAGAGATAATATGAGGAAGAAACGTAGAACTCAAATGACAGCCAAAAGGAAGTCCCTAAACATATGGCCCCATACATCTCTACTTTTCAAGCCATCCCAGTCAAGGCCTCAGTCATTATGGAAAAAGGATAAGTTATTTTCATAACCAACAAAATTGTGAGCATGGTAAAATAGTAACATGACCCAGGTCAATCATTTAAAATATCTGATTATTTTCTTATCTGTAAATTGAGAACAAAATACTGGTATCTTTCTTATATCACTGTTATACACAGTAAATGAGAGAATGCATGTGGAGCTCTAAACATAATACCTGATAAAGAGCATGTGACAAATTTATTACATTTTGATAAGCTGTGCCTCTGAAAAACTGAAGGGTCATGAGAAGAAATAGCACCATAACATCAGTAGAATTCTTAAATGAAATTTATGCTGAAACCAGAAATTGTCTCACAGTGGAATTTCAAGGCAATTCCAGATTGAAGCATTCTGAAAACTATGCTTCATGGTACCATGGCAATGTTTCAGTTATATACTTAGCAGTTAGTGATACCATTATATTCCAGAATGATTATATGCCTCCCCAAAAGGGATAACATTGTCATTTCATGGGGGAGCCATGTCCCTGGCTTATTCTGATGAAAGGAAAGAAAGGAAGAAATGAAAGATGGGAGGGAGGAAGGGAGGAAAAGAGGGAGTCTACCAGTGAGAGAGTCATATTCAATCTGAAAATTCATTTGGTATGTGCATTTAGAGCTTTAACAGTGAAGGTCATTTGACTCAGTATTTCTCAGCTAGGAATTTATCCACAAGAAATGCAGGAAATTCTCTGCCTACAAAGATATTTATTGGGCTTCCCTGGTGGTGCAGTGGTTAAGAATCCACCTGCCAGTGCAGGGGACATGGGTTTGAGCCCTGGTCCAGGAAGATCCCACATGCCGCAGAGCAACTAAACCCATGTGCCACAACTGCTGAGCCTGCGCTCTAGAGCCCGCAAGCCACAACTACTGAGCCCCCGCACCACAACTACTGAACCCACGTGCCTAGAGCCCATGTTCCACTACAAGAGAAGCCACCACAATAAGGAGCCTACGCACCTCAGCGAAGAGCAGCCCCTGCTCACCACAACTAGAGAAAGCCTGTGTGCAGCAAGGAAGACCCAATGCAGCCAAAAATAAATAAATAAAATTTAAAAAAAGATATTTATTATAGTTACTATATTAACATCAGAAATCACTTGAAATATTCTACATAAATAAGTTATGGTTAACCTATTCTATACAATATTATGATTTCATTACCCATTATATTTATTGTGTTGAAGACATAAAAAATCAATTTTTTTTAAACTTGATATGCCAAATAATAAACATAAGTATGTGAAGTTTATACATAACTATGATTGGAAAGGAATCCCCAAAATAGTACCAGCGGTTTTCAAGGATTTGTAAAATTATTAGTAATTTGTTTCACCTTTTTCTTTCCTATATTTCTCAAATTTCTACCATGAACTGTATTTATTTTTTTGTAAAAACACAAAAACCAAACTCTCTCTGCTTTCATTTAAGTAATGGCAAATTGTAGAATCATAAAATAGCTTATCATATAGACAAAATGAAACAAAATCCCTGGTGAAATTTCTGTTTTTCTCCTCTATAAATCTCATCTCTCATATTTGAGAACCTTTCTGACAGCTTCAATGAAGATGTTAAAAAAATGAAAAGATAAAAAATAGGAAAAAATACTAGAGAACTCTTCTCACTTCTGTATCAAGGTGTGTCTTGGGAGAAACCATCAGAAAATTTTAGTCTAGCTCTGATTAATCTTCATTTTCACCTCCAGATAAGTAACTACATATTACTGTCAATCATATCATGGATGAAAAAATAAGACCTCATTGAGCATATTCTTAAATACCCTATTATTCATCGGACAGGTATAATAACATTTGTAAGAAGTTGTTTATCCAATAAACTCTCATGTAGCCCATGCATTTAGACAAAATCAGAGCTTGAAAGTTATCCCTGTTGCTTGAATCAGATGCCTACAACATTCTAGGGAATGGATAGACTTTCCCACATTGATGTGTTTCCATGGTCCTTCCATACCAAGAATCCTTACTTCTATGAATATACCTTTCAGGAATGATGTGCAAATATTTGTAGAGAACTTGTTTGCTGGTCCAGGATTTTGATAGTCCCTGCAGGAACTAAATTTCAGTAGACATATGTTTGCTGCCAGATTTTAGCAACATAATTCTGTGCTTAGTTGTTTGCCTGTTTGTTTGCTTTTTAAATTAAGTTTACAAATCCTTGATAATACGAATGCAAAGGAGGGAGGTAATCCTTAAAGGACATGTCTTTTCTTTGTATGTGTTGCACTAAAGATAGTGAGCTTGGCTTTTTAATAGTATCTATTTTCAAATTAGTTATTGCTCTCCCAGGTCTTATGTTGCCCTGTCCTTTACAGGGCTGGACTTACCTTTTTTCCATCACTATTTAAAGGAGTCAGAACAATCAGCGTACCATGCCTGTGTGAAATCATACTTATTCTAGCACAACTAGGTACTCAGGAGCACGGACAGAGTCTGATTTGGAAAGTGCCTCATAAAAATCTAATCAGAGACTGGCAAGGGATTCTCACAGATGAACAGTATTAAGACATTAATCTGAGTTCACTCCCAAAATGTAGTTGAAAACTTCACTGTGGTAAGTCACCTGGGGAAAAAGTGTATTGAGGTACTTGTCACAAGTAGGAAAGCACTCATGCCAGCATCTCTTTATGAATAAAGACATTTTTCACAGTATTAGCAAGCAACAGTAAGAGAAGGTCTTATCACGGTATCCCTCTCCTATCTTTCAAAGGGATGTGACTGTTATCATACAGTCTTCTTACTCTCACATGCATGTCACCTCCAGAGACTTTCTTTTCCAATATCTCTAGAATCTAGGAGGTTACAATATCTCTAGGATACGAAAGGGTCCAGAACTATAGGTTACTATTGTTCAGCCCAGTGGACCTGAAGCCAGAAAATCTGGTTCCAGTCCTTCTTCCTAAGTTACTATGTTTTGACTTTTGGCAACAAGCTACTTAGCCCTTCTGAGCCTCAGTTTCATCATCTGTAAAATGGGAATAACACCTCCAAGCACTCAGGATGGTTGTGGGTTTAAAATGAGATCACAGCTTAAAGCTACTTTGTGCACTGGGATATATTAAATCATTTTGAGGCAATCTAATTGGGTTTGCTATTAGTCTGTCTGTTCCCTGATATACTTTTGTTACAGGGAATTAGAACAGATTTTTTTTAAAAAATGAAGAGCCTCTCAAATGGGCATTAAACAGAGGTGGTTTGGTTTAGAGATCTACTTTGAATAGGGCAAAATTCAGTGTTTGCAAACCAAAGTGAAACTTGTTTGCTACACTGCCTTTCCTTTTCAATTCCACACCCAAACCATCAGCACTGGCTTATAAGCCCTAATTAGTGTCGTTGGAGAGCAGAGTGGTTCCATACTGCCATTGATTAGAATGAGATTCAATTATCAGATGAAGGTTTATTAAAGTGTGTGTTTCTAGCTAGCTGGCTTCTCACCACCCAGCAATGTGCCCTCAGGGAGAAACACTGCCCCTGGCAGCATGAAAGACCATCTTAACTTCTTATGTACATGGGGGCTGAGCGCAATTTCTGTCTGGCATGGGAAAAGTCCAGAAGGAAAACACTGAAAGGAAATGAGTTTTCAGGTGGGAGAATGACAGTGTGACAGGGGTACAATTTCTTGCCTTGAATGAAGGAACAAAGCACCAATTCCTTCCGAGTTGCAGGTGACCCCTACCTCTGATGGAGGATAAGAAAGTAATTGCTCTCCTCTGCCATGGAATGGACCCTTCATTTTGAAACCAGGCTGGTCTGCTGATTGGTTCTGCTAAGTAACTCTGAAGAGACCCATTTGTTTAGCACTATGTGTAATTTTAAAGGAAAGGATGTGTCAGCAGCCGGGAGGAGAGTCAAATGAGGTCACTGGTGAAATAGCGGGAGAAATCTGCTGGAGCCTCTGCCTTTTTTTCTATTCCATCTTCACTGACCTTTGCACCAGAAAACTGATGCACCAACAAAATGGAACCTTCATTTTCTCATTCCCTGAATGACCAGGCCATCTCCCCAGTGCCTCCAGAAATGGATCTTCATTTCTCTATTGGTGGGGACACCACATTTAACCCTTAATGTTAAGGCAGTTTTCACCTGCAGAGCTTCCATCAGTATAAGCTGGTTATATCATAGAAGCCTTGGATGTTCAAAAATCCCATCTCTGATACACTGTTTCTTTCTGTGGATGGTGGAATAACTGCCACCCTTACAGAAGTTGGGGGATATAGGCAGATATTTTTGAAATTCTAAACATGACAATCCAAGAAAGTGATTGAGCACTGCCTTTTTACCTATAGGTTACCTTCAAACATAAATTAGTTTATGCTCTGAAAAGGTACTTGATGTTTCAATGTCAACTGAATCTGATTTCACTTAAAAAACAGCAATTTAGTAAATGTTACAGCTTTAACTTTGATACTAACATTTTTGTGTGAGAAAAAAAATCCTGAAAGAAACTGCAAATAGTGAACTTCATCATTTCCTTCTCAGCAATTCCAGAATATTAAAATGTACCCCATCATGGTCACGATCACAATCACTTTATATTAGAATTCTCTTGTGTAAGCTTTCTTCCCATCAGTTTAGTGAGAATCTGTGGCCAAAGGCCCTCCCTATTCATATCAGTTTTCCAGGGTTCCAGCAGAAGTTTGGTATATGGCAAGCACTTTAAAAATTTGAATTGAATAGGTGTATATTGAACAGTGTATGAGTTTTCAGAATATGAGCAAATGAATTAAACAGGAAACTGAAGTTACCACTCACCTATTTTTGTTCATATATAACAGCCTTATACTTTTTCGTACAAAACCCTTGTCTTCTTATTCCCTGCCTATTATTTATTGCTTCTGGTTATCAGCTTATGGGGCACTTCAATGTGGAGGTTTTGATAGGTCTCACTGACTCCAGCATTCCTGAGCCACTTGAAAGGGCTTAGAGGGGAAGACGGAAAGTCTTTCTTGGTTGTTTTATTTTTCTCAGGGAATATTAACCAGAAGCATATATAGAGATTCACAATTTCCTTTGTTATTTTTTTGCTTCTCTGTGGCATCTGATCTGTTTCAACATTGGCTGGACCGTGTGGCTTTCAAAAATAAATTGTCAAATGTTTGAGCATGGAAATACCCCCAAGATCAGGACTGTGTGAATTCTGTGTGTACTCTGTATGGAATCCACTTGGTCTTTTTGGAAGGCAAAACAGAGACATAAAAAAGAGATTGGTATATAAGATGTCATTGGCAAGAGTCAAATCCAGCATCTATGACTTGGCAAGATTGACATAATCTTTCTGGACCCCCCTTTCTTCCTCTATAAAGTGGAGATAATACCTTGTTTGGGAAGATTATGTAAAAATTTAATGTTACAATGTCAATAAATTCATTCATTTCTTTATTCAGCAATGTCGGTGTTTAGAATGTTCTGGGCTTTTTTTTTTTTTCTTTGTAAGCAAAAACAAGCCCAGAAACTGCTTCTGTACGGCTTATGCTCTAGTTTTTCTAGAAAAAAAAAAACAAAATCATTCAAATACTTTATAGTTACAACCTAATACATGTTCTGGAGAAAAGAACTGGATTCTATGAGGACATTGACTTTTCCCATAAAACAGTCTCCAAGGAGTGTGACCTGGATGACATGGCATAGCAGACCCTTTTGCCTTAATCCAAGATGAGCTGTGAATAATGAAGAGAAACTTTCCAGATGAAGGAAGAGTGAGGAAAATATTTCAGGCAAAGAGACCAGCAAGGCCTAAGGCCCCAGGGTGGCAGCATGTGGGGGAGGGGTTGGAAATGAATGAGAAATATGGCAAGAGAGAGCTGAGGGGGTATGGACTGGTGAAAAATAAGATTGAAGAGCTAGACAGAAGCCAGTCTTTTAAACCCTGTAGACCATACTAAATTTTTAGCCTTTATATCAAGACCTGTAACTCCCTTTCAAATGTACTGACACTATATTTCCTAGTTTTAAATAGAAACAGAAATGCGTTTCTTGAATCATGTCTAATGTGATTGCTCAACCCAACTGGATGATCTACAGCCCAACCTTTCCATTCTGAGCCCTGGTCTCTAGGATACTGTTAGTGTGGTCACCCAAGGTAGCATGTTCTAGTTCTTTTAGAATCCCAGGATTGGAAAGGATGACCACCGACCACTACCAGGCGTCCTTATGCCTGATGGGAATGTGCTGAACATCAGAGGACTGTCCTATCATACAGATTTCCTGAACTCAGAGTTTCTTTCTCTGCCATTTAGCGCCTTCTCCACATTGCTCCATCTTGGATAGAGATGTTCCATGGGTCACAAGCAGGACACATGGAAAGGGTGAAAGAATAAAGAGGGATTAAGGGGGTTAAAAAAATAGAAAGAAAAAAAAACACAAAACATTGAAACTAAGGCATTAGCATAATTGTTCTTCCAAATCCAGTTAGCCACCAAATCTAAAGGATTCTATCATTATTATATTTTCTTAAATGCTCCCTCCTGTCCATCCCCACTGTCATTACCTTGGATCAGGCTCTCATTCTTTTCACTTATTTCTGTGATAGAACATTGACCCCTGTGTTACTCAGGCCAACTCATATTCCTTCTGTTGTCAGACCAGTCTTCTTTAAGTATAAAACTGGATCTGGTCACTCCTCTATCTAATACTCTTGAACAGCTCCCTTATAAAATGTGTGGCATTTAGTACATGGTCTTATGCTGGTAGATCTATACAATGGGATGCTCAGATGGTTTCCATTCTGTGGCGTGGACAAGACAGGCATTCCCAGTACACTGGACCTTTTCTTTCTTCGTGCCAAACACTAGTGGGTTGTGGTATGGTGGTGGAGAATTGCTGCTCCAGCTCATGGGATCAACTGAATAAATCATATTTCATCTTAAGGAGGGTGACTGATACCACAACTGTACTAGGAATTGTGCTAAACACTTTGCATGCCATACTTTATTCAGTCCTCATGACCAAGCTTTGAAAATGGTGTCATCATCCTTATTTTATACATACAGAAACTGAGATTCAGGGTATTATTTAAACTTCCCAGTCAGTAAGTGGCACAGTTTGAAGTTAGACACAGACAGGAAATCACCAGAACACACACTCTCAACCACTGTTATATAATTCCATGTCCTAATTGTTTTCTTCTTTTCTTATAGACAAAAGTTAATGAGTAAAAATCAAACTGGGATTTTAAGCTATATAATCATATCTGTTTGTCCAAATTCACAGAAACTATTCCCAGTTTTTTTTTTCCTAAATGCAAGGTTATTTGGCCTGAATTAAGGTAGCTATCACTAGATCCTTGAAAACTTTGTGTTATACTGAAATACCACTTAAAAATGCCTGTAATAACAGGATCTAAAATTCAGCCATGACCTAGCCAAGGATCAGGTTCTCAAAGCCTCTTGATTGGTTTGCATCATTCTGAAAGAATCTGGAGTTAATGCTCCTGCCCCATCCTCCCGCCCACCCTCCCAGACCAATCTCACCAGCCCTTTGAGATTTTGCTAAAAGCCCAACACACTGTCTTCCAGGAGCATTATCATATGGTCTTAGTAACAAGAACCGAATAAAAATGGACACATTACACAGCCCTGGTTCCTCCAACAGTGATTGGAAATAGATCAAAAGAGCTAAGGCACTAACTCAACCAGCCATTCCATCATCAGCTTGTCTCAGGGTAGTAATAAACTTCTTGGTCTGCTAAATTTATGGAGTAGAAGTGCAAGCATGGCCTCCCAGCGGTACCCATGGCTTTGATCAGGTCAATAACAGTGGTCAGGAGGTCTGCATGCTGACCATTATAAGCACCAACGTGGACTCTCACCAATGTGCTGTCATTAGCAATTGCTTCCACATTAGTTTCTTAGCTGGAAAGATAAATCAGGCTGCCTAAGGAAGGGATTTTATATGAGAGTGCATGAGAATGTTTCCTATGTAGAAGTGTAAGATTAAGGGTTTAACTCCAAAATATTCTCTACATTTATACACTCCACTAGCTTAGCCAGCAACTCTGGACCATGAAAGAGCTAGCATGGTACAGCCATGAGTCACCTTCTCATCTGACTGAAGGTATGACCTCTACCTTTGCAAGGGAAATTGTGCCCTGTGCTGCAATGGGCAAAAAACTTCCATATTATATGATTTATGCAATTAATAAGCTTAGATGTGCTAGTTGCACTCTGTGTTTACAATGGGTGTAATATAATTGACTTTGTAGCAAATTTGAAAGGTAAGTTGTATTGGTCCTTGAAGGATCATGCTTGCTCTGCCACTGGACCTATGCAGGCACCATTTCATCTACCTTGGCCATTGTTGCTCTCTTCATGGTGTAGTTAACTCTTACTCTTCCTTCAAATGGCAATTCAGGAACATTTCCTCAGGGAAGCCTTCTCAGACCTTGCTGAGTAAATTTCCATCTCTCATTTCCACCCTATATGGGTGCTCACTTCAGTGTAAATAAATATATTTGGTGACTCTTGGATTCATGTCTGTGTCTGTCTCTAAGCTGGTACCTCCATGAGGGTCAGAAACTTGGTGCTTTGGCTCACTGTTATACCCTCAGTACTGAGCACAGTCTTCAGCTGACAGTAGGAAAACAAAAGCTATTGTAGCCAAGAATGTAATGAGAAAAAATACTTTAAAAACTAAGAAAGATATATATCTTTTTTAAAATATGCAAAGAGAATTACTCATCTTAAATTCTAAAAGCATTCGTTTATTCGTTCATTTCTTTCAACAAATATTTTTCAGTCTTCCACTATTTTCCAGCTTTTCCTAAGACCTGGATCTACAATGGTAAATATAAATAATCTTAAAAAAAAATCTCTTTCTCGTTTTCTTTTGTTCTCTGACAGAAATAACACTATGTATTTATTCAGTAAAAATAGAATGGTATAAATCCTTGCCCTCTATTTATATATCAGTGCTTGGTGGCAACCTTTATGTTTGTTGCCTCTAAGAGTATAGGAAATTAATGCTTGGAAAGGGATGTTTTACAATGCTCAAAACTCCAGAAACAATTTCCTTTGGAAGGAACTTCTGGCTTTATAATTGATTATCAGGATATATGACTTCTAGATTTATTTTTACAAAAACATAAAAACATAAAATGAAAAAGTCCACCTTCTGTGTAGACTAAGAATGATGTGTTTTAAATGGCTTTATTTTTTTAATGTTAGGTAGAAATTTCCTCTTTCATGGGATCAGATCCTTCGGAAACCACTGCCAGACAGTGGTTGGTTATATTATAAGGAAAATAAACATGTGCTAGTGAAAAATGAGGTATTTAGGTATTCAATGTATATGTGTTTTTCTTGTATATGATGTGTTAGCATATCACAGAGAACTGTCTGGGTGTCAGGAAAAACTTGGAATTCTCTCAGCAGCGTGTTGAGTAAAGGCCAAACATAATAAAGTACATCTGGCTTGCTTTCCAGAGAGATCTAAGAAATTAATTTTTCTGCAAATTAGAACCAATTTGTATTGAACTCCTCTATAAAAGCAAGTTAAGATTGACCATAGGTAGCTTTTACTCACATGATTTTTATTGGCCACTTGCTTGTTGAGGGGAAATAGAGAAACAGGGCAGCACATCTCTAATAAGAGTTCATTGAGTTTGCACACCTTTAAACAAGAGCAAGATCTACCAGTTGGCAGTATAGTAAAGTAATCATACATTCCAGCTTGGAACATTCACTCATGAACAAAAATAGCTCTACATAAGACCGTAAATATGAAACAGTTGTATGCAGTTCAACCATAAGCCGCATCTGCTTAAAATTTTAGTAAGACACATAGAATGGCATTCATTTCACATTTGTTCAACAGGCGGATCATTAATACTATAGCTTGAATGGCCTAGATCAGAGGATCTCACAGTGTGGCCCCTGAACCAGCAACATTAACATCACATGAGAAATTGTTAGAAATGCAAATTCTAGACCCCATCCCAAACCTATTGAATCAGAAACACTAGGGGTAAGGTCCAGAGATCTTGTCTTAAATGCCCCTCCTAATGAGTGTTCCTAACTGCCTTCCAGTGAGTACCCTTGAGAATGGGTACTGTCCTAGATTCAGGTAAATGGAGTTCAGCCCTAGCTCAGTGTGTCACTTTAATTCTTTGCTTCCCCCCTTTCTTCACTTCTAAATAAAGACATATTAAACCACCTCTAGATTTATTAGGGATGCATGTAATAGAAAAAGCACAGTCAGACAGAGTTGGCTTCAACGTCTGAATTTCCCCCTCGTTACCACATGGCTTTGGGTTAACAATAATGAAAACTGATTTTATTGAGCATTTACTAGGTGCGAAACCCTATGCCAAGTGCATTATCTTTATCTTTGTCTCAGTTTGTCCTCATAAAAAATACTCTAATATTGTCCCATTTTATAATTTAATTTCTGAGATATAGAGAGGTTTTATAAATTGCATAACTGGAATTAATACATGTATTAAACTTACTCAAGAGCCCCGCTCAGACTTTACTAGTTAGGAGTAATCCTTCTCTAGATATAAGACTTCTATAATCCTGAATAACGTGGCATAATATGACCAACCTCATAGAAAATTAGTGAGTCAAATGGGAAGAGCTAGATATCTGACACACTGCAGCTACTCAAATACAAATTCCTCTCTTCTTTCCACTCTTCAAGCATAATATTCCATGATATTATATGAAATATATATAAATTAAAAGGATGGTTAAGCAAAAATTTAGAAATTTTACCTCTATTTTATTTTTAGTTTTTGAAATATTTATTCTGCTACACTTTACAAATTCAGGTGTTCTTGAAGAGGCAGAAGGGATCTTATCCTTACTGACTGAGAGGATTGTGGGGGACACACCCTAAGTTGGCTGCCAACGCTCCCTGTCTCCTGATATTATGCCCTCTCCTTGAGTGTGGGTGAGAATTCTGACTTGCTTCTAACCAATAGAATATGGCACAGTTGATGTGATATCACTTCTATGATTACATTATATAGGATTATACCTTTTGGGACTTCCCTGGTGCTCCAGTGGTTAGGACTCCACATCCACTGCAACGGCACGGGGTTCGATCCCTGGTCAGGGAACTAAGATCCCACGTGCTGCAAGGTTTGCCCAAAAATAAAAAATAAAATAAACTAAAATAAAATAAAAATGTAAGATGTCCTTGTTACATTAAAAAAAAATTATACCTTTTATCTTTCTGTCATACTCTCCCTATAGATGCTCTCCTTTAATGGCTGTTGATCGAGCAAGCTGCCATGCTGTCAACTTCCCTATATTGCAAAGAACTGAGAGTGGTGTTCAGCTGACAGCCAAGAAGGAACTGAGGCCCTTGGTCCAACAGCCCACAGAGGACTGAATCCTGCCAACAATCACTTGGAAGCAGATTCTTCCTCAGCTGAGCTTTCAAATGATACCTCAAGCCTGACTGTCACCTTCATTGGAGTTTGGTGAGACATCCTGGAGCAGAAGATCCAGGTAAGCCATGCCCTGATTCTTTATTCACAGAAACAGTGATGGAATGCATGTGCGATATTTATCTTAAACCTCTAAGTTTGCTATGTAGCAATATATAATACAAAGATTAAATGGTTTCAGCTCTGGGCCATTAAGTCCCTATGTTTTGTGCTGCTTTCTCAAAGTGCTTGAAATCAGAATAAATTTAGATAAAAAGTTAGTGACATTCTATAGCACTAAAATAAAGACAGTGTTCTCTAGATATGGCAGGGAAAGCTTATAGAAGAATAGAAGCTGCTAAAAGGATAACCACAGAGCCAAGCAGGTGCTCTCCCAATAGAAATCTAATGAGCCTTTTCCGGGACTGCAATTTTTCACCTGTCCTCAAAGGTCTGGGTTAGGTATCCTCTCCTCTGGAAAGCTGTCCCAGGGAACTCCATTCTGAAGTGACCCTCTTCTGTGCTCCCACATAACCTGACTCCACTTCTTTGATTGTATTCCCATCTCCCTCATTTCATCCACTGGACACTGAGTAATTTATATATGTCTCCTTTCTTAGGGTGCTCTTCCAGCTCTCCTCTTGCCCCTCTCTAACTTTATTCTTCATGTGAAATTCCATATATTCCCAACTTGTGATTACCATATGCAAACTAAAGGGAAAAAATGGAATATATTGGCTCTTTCAATGAAACAGTCCAATAAGTGGTGCTGGTGTCAGTGACAGCTAGTTCCAGTTGATCAAACTGTGGTGTCAGATCTCATTGTCCTTGTATCTTCCTCCTCTTTCTCCCATTTGTTCTCCTCCCCTTTTATCAACTTTTTTTCTTCTCCTTCTTGCCCTCTCTCTCACTTTTTACCCCTACCCGGTTTCGCTTTCCTTTCTGCTGTCTTCCTCAAGAAAGGTTTCCCATGGAGCTCAATGATGTTTCCATTAACTCCGTGCTTACTGCATCCTTCCAGCTAAGCTTATCTTGCCTAGCATTCTAAACTATCCTATAAGGGGTTTGCTGTGTCCCTAGTTATATTGTGGGACCACCCCTCAGTGAATCATTTTGGCCAGTCTTGGTAAAGCCTCTACATTGGTCACTTTGAGTCACGTGGCTGATTAGCTCACCAGAACCACAAAGAGTGATATAAAGGAAATTTCAAAATGGAAGCATTTCAGGACAGACTGAAAAGTAGCAGATGACCATTAAGCACTAGTTTTTACTTTTTACTTTTTACATAAGTGAAAACCCCTCCAGTTCCCGGTTCAGCCTCATCTCCCCTTTGACCTCTCCTGTGTGCTCATGTCCCTACATCCTCTGGCTTTCAGCGTTTATGAAATAATCTGCCCCCCATCCACTTAAGAATGTCGTGAGTTGTCTAGAACCTCATTCCATGGTAAACTAACCCCTTCCTCCCAGCTCTTTCAAAAAAATACATCTCCAATTATTTTAACTTTAAATGACTTTAAAAGCTTAATTCCTTGAGCTGGACCCTAAAGATTTCATCTGATTCTCTCCAGTGGAGGCTGCTCACTCTTCCCATGCTATGTTACTGTACAGAATTACTTGTGATTTCCCACATGGCTTTCCATGGTCCTGTCTCTGCCTGTGCTGCCTTCTCCTTCCAGACTGCCCTTTCTTGCCAGTCCTTCAAAGGCCAGCCAATGTTAGTATCCTCTCCTCTAGTAAACTGTCCCGGTAAACTCTGTTCTAAATTTCGACACTCTTTGGTGCTTCCATGTGACCTGACTTCCCTCATTAGACTGATTGTGTTTCTGTCACCCTTTCAGAAGCAGTGAGCTTCAAGAGAACAGGCACTGTATCTTTTTCTCCTTAGGCTTTAAAATTACCAGAGTGTATTGCCCATAGTAGGCATGCAAATGTTAGCTAGGTTAATGAATCCATAGTCACATTTAATCTGCACCATGACCCTGTGTGACTGATGATATATATATATATATATATAACATTTTATTCTATATTATAAAACAATACATACTCACTACAAAAAATTTGGAAAATACATAATCATACAAAGTATAAGGTAAAATCAGCTTATACTCTTACTGTGCAGAGATAATCACTGTTATCATTTTGGTGCATTTCTTTCTAACCATTCTGTTTGCATTAGAAAAGAAAAAAAGATTGCAGTTATGTACTGTACATTTCCCAGGCTTGTTTTCCATCACTCTCCCTTATGCAGTACAGGGTCCAACCTCAACCTTCTTCTGCTTCCATCCTTTTGAAAACGCTAGTCCTCCTGTATAATGCACCCACTCTTCCTCCGCTTGCAGCACATTCCTCTGGGTTCTCTCAGTCAATAACTCGATTTCTATTCCCTTTGTGACTCTTTCTCTGAGACCCTCAAGTTGAGTTATTTATTACTTCCCTGTGCTGGTCCACTACCTGGCACATGTATCTCTTGTAACATTTAGACCTTTTAAGTATGTGCTCGTTGGATGTTTTACCCATTCAACACAGCACCTCACCTTTGCCTCTTCTCCCACTCTGTTCCTTCTTGGCCCTTCCCACCCTCATTCTTCACTTGTAATTTGACATACGGTATACAATCAGAATGTGATTACAAACTGAATGAACCATGCCATGAGCTTTTAGTCCTGTATCTGATACAGATGAGCAAAGAGAGGCATATGTAAGTTACATCAATTGCCCAAGGACACACTGGTACGCTGCTTTCATTTTCTGGAAGGAGAAAAAAAATCAATAGTCTGCAGTGTCTTTCAAATAAATTAAACACACATGAACCAGTTTTACATCTGGAGTGGGTATTTGCAATATTGATGCTTCAAAATGAAATTGAGTGTTACCCATCACCAGAATGTCTTAACACCAATGAGTTAATACTTCCATCAACCGTGAGCAGCAGCTGAAAATTCCCTGAAAATTGGCTTCATTTCAGTGGCAGCTCTTCCAGGCACCAACTCATTTCATAACATAGAGGCCATGCAGAGTGGGTTGCATCACTGGCCAGGCGTGCTAGTCTGCTTAAGACTGACAAAGGGGCAAAGGAGAAGAGAGCTCTTGTCTGACAGAAATTTTGTTTAAATTGTTCCTCTCTCCCTCCTCCTCCCCCTCCTCCTGACTTCTCATTGCTGAACTGTGATTGCACCATCTTCTCCTTGAGGAAGACAGGGAAATAAAAGCACTCACTTGTGTAGATAAAGAGCATGTGCTCCCCAAAGTCATTCCAGCAATGCACAATAGAGCTTGCTGCAAACACAAGACCAACGCGATCCATCGACAAAGAACATCGTCCAGATGCTGCCTTCTGTGCTTTTGGGTTGTTTTCTTGTTTGTTCATTTGAGAAAATGACACTGCAATAAAGAAGAACAAGAGGTACATGGGTTTTGCTCACCCAGTGATAACCAATATATAATTGTAAATGAATTTCCCTGAAAGCAACTGGAGAGAGATTATACAGTTGTGGGAGGAGAGAGAAGGCACACACTGACAGAGCCCATTATTAGAACCTGAGGGCTCAATGCTGCATTTCCTATTCTGACAGGGTATCATTTTAACCCACTAGCAGAAGTAAACTCCTTGGAATGATCTGTAGTGTCAATTCAGGTCATCTGTTAACTCTGTCAATGATGTTTATTGTCTGCTGTAAACACAGGTGGGAATGCCCAGGAGCATTCCATTAATACGGTCACTTAGTGCTACTGTAGTTGTTTCCAACTATGGGTCCAAGAGAGTTCTTTCAGATTGTGCTTCAAAGGGATCTGGCTAAAACCAGGAATATTCCCCTCCTACCCCTGACATGCAACATAAAATAAAATGAGTGACAAAAATGGCAATTCAAAATCGCCATGGTTAGTTTCTCTAACTAGTACCTAGGAGCTAGGAATGATATACTAGTGTTTTTCAAATTTTGGATTGCCAAACCCATACCCCTTATTTCTGAATCTAATACTTTTCCAATGATGCAGATGTTGCTGGTTCAGGACCCCATCTTGAGAAACACTGCTCTATATCATTTCCCATAAAACATTTCTACAACATGTGAACAGTGACAGCAAATGTTACCTTGCTCATAGACTTCCCTTTCCATCATTTTTTTCCTTCAGTAATTGGAACATCATGCAGGGAAATAAAACTTAAGTATAATATTTGCCTAGTTAGCTCACCCATTCCTAGACATAACTTCTCAGGACTCAGTAAAAAATTATATGGTTTAATTATAGTTAGCAAGGTAGACTGAGCATTGTTACATTCGTTTGCTCACATGACCATTTAGTTGTTTATTCAATACATAGTCTTATATTTGTCATAGTCAGATCCTGTGCTAGGGACTGGGTAGACAAAAATGAGAAAGGCATAAACAGTGCTGTTAGGGGATCAAAATCGAGAGGGGAAATCAAGCAAATATGAAACTATCAGCTATGATTGCACAATGATGGCAGCAAGTACAAAGGAGCTCTACTTCCAACCAGGCTGGAAAGACGGTCAGGAAATACTTCAAGAGTAGCTGATATCTGTGCTGTCTTGGAGGGGATGGAAGCCTGTGAATCTGATGGATACAGTGCTTGGTTCCCAGAAGGATGATAATGCTAGAGATGAAGGAGTTTTGTTTTTTTGGTTGTTTTTTAACAAGGGCCCTGCTGTGGTGCTAATGAAGAGGTTAAGAGCACCTGCCTTAGGGATCGGCCTTCTGAGTTCGAATCTTGACTTGGTCACTTGATACCTGCGTGACTTTAGTGAGTCACTCAATTTCCCTGAGTCCCATTTTTTTAATTTGTAATATGTGGATAATAATAATGTTTGGATTGTGTTGAGGATAAAATTCAAGATAAGGCATTTAAAGTCCCTAGTATACCGACTAACCTGTACATAGACAGTACTCTCTAAATAGGAGTGGAAATGTTAATGAATAGCGAATGAATTAAACACAGCAAGTTATAACCCTACACTGATGGGAAGAACTTGAAAGGTGAGATGTGCTATCAGGGCTAGAAAATGAATTTTCACAGCAGCCTTCCTCATTGTACTCCTAGAATATCTATACATTTTATTTGCAAACTAATGGTTCTATACAGTCCTCTGAATATTTGTTGAAATTTTGGTCTGAAAAGAGAACAGAAGAAAATTTCATCCAACCCTTTCAATGTAAATAGGAGTAACCTGAGGCCCAGGAAATGTCGACGGCTTGGGCAGCAGCCATTTTCAATAGGCCATAGTCTTCTTAAAGACCTGAGTCACATTTACTCACTCTGTAATCCTAGTTCTTAACACAAACCTCAGACACAGAAGGTAGCACATTACTCATTCATGAGTACTGAATGAATGAACAATTCAAGGTTTGGGGGTTTTTTGTTTGTTCTTTAAATTTTTATGGCTCACATAGTCAAAAATGCAATCCACCTGAAGCACATATCTAAGACAATGATAAAACTTATGATATGTAAAGAGATCACATATATTAAAATTCTTTGTTCATTATGCACACTTTTAATTCTTTAATGCAGCTTCAAAGATTCCTGCATAAAAAGCCTTCTGTCTACAGTTTTATTTAAATCACTGGTTTACAGTTAAACCCCGTGGCAGGATGAAATATTCCTAATGTTTTCTGCATATTTTTTTCTCTAAGAGCACTAAGAAACAGTTGCAGAATCATTCTTTATTGAATGAATAAATGTGGTTGGCTCTGCTTTCTTCAGTATTGCCCTTATCTTACCATTCCTGACATAGAACCCATGGCATTCATGACATGTTATTGGCCTTAAAACGGGCTCACCATTGAAAGAAAATACATGCCTATCAAGATCAAAACATATCTAGAGCCTCAAGCTCTCTCCTAACTATGTTCTCTTTCTACTCTATTCTTCCCTCATATTTTCAGACTTGAGGATCATTTCATATGATCTTTGTCAATAAGAGATGGCCTGTAAACTGACACCATCCTTAAATTAAACAATAATGGTCTCTCATTTTAAGGGAAATTTGAGAATTTTTCTCAACATTTTTTCAACCATAAGTTGATACCATTGGAGTCAAGATGTTCCTTTGACAGTAGAAAACTCATTTTGCATGCATGTTATAATGCTTTTGATTTTGCAAGGGCCTGTTGTGATATATGATAATTTTTGTAAGACTTTGGTCTGCTTTTAATTCAGTTGATAAGAAAAGTATAAAAGATTTGGACAAGCATGTACCAGGGTTTTGCATCATTTTCCCAGTGTACAGCCACCCAGTTGGCATGTTCTTAAGTGAGACACTAATCTCTTTCAGCCCCACCATTAACTGAGGCCAGTTTTGATTCAATGATAAGGATGAACTTCCCAATATTTCACCTGATGAAAATGGAATCTTCAGCCCCTGGGTGCCCAGAATCAAGATTCTGGGGCTCTAGAGTATTGTGAAAATATTTCACATGTCTTGGTGTTTATCATTATGTTCTATGTGGTGAAATTTTTATAAGTAGGTAGATAGAGTGAAAGGATAAAATAGGTCAAAAAAAAGCAAAGCTCTTTGAGGGACAGTAAAAGGATTTTAAATTAGAATTTGGTAATTTTATTAATTTTGTAAATGGAAAAGTAAGTGCCTATGTCTTAATACATTCAATCAAAATTATCTAATGCTATCCTTTGCTGCTGCAGTTAGTGATGGAGTCTCCTTTTTGTGGGTAAGCATAACAGCCATTAATTTTAATGAGAGTAACATTTGTTTGTTTTTTTTTTTAAATGTGGGAATTGGTTGCAATGAGTATGCTGAAAACTTGCACTGGCCTGAACTGAGTGATAAAAGCATCATCTTCCAGGTCAACAGTGCACTAATCAGGAGGACTCTGTATATAAGGATGCTATAAACAGTGATTACCAAGGAGTTATTAAGTCAATAAGCAAACCCCTAATTTATAAATGAGTAACATTGACACTAAACAACAGGTCAACTCTCATAGTCTCCAGTATTTCAAAGCCTGCCATTATTCCCATAAGGAGAGGCATACCTCATTTTGTATAGCAATAGAAAAGAAGAATTATTTTGTAATTTGAGTAACAGCATAAAAATATCCTTTCCCCTAATGAGAGGATAGCATACTCTTTGGTCTTTTTCATTTTGGCCTTCCCCTCACACCATGGTGTCCAGTACACTGTCCATCTACTTTGATTCCAAACATCTAAGGTGGTGCCAGGAACAAGCATTTTAACAAGCACTTCAGAGGGATTGAATGCAAGTTTCCAAGACTCTAGGTTATAAACAATACTTCCAGTCGTGCCAGAATTTTATCTTTAAAATGCAAACTTGATCTACATCTCTCTCTCCACCCTATCCACCCCCAACTCTTCACCACCCACAATTCTTCAGGATAAAAATTGACAAACAAATCCTAATATCAGAGGTTATAAATTGGAGGTGGGCAGGTCAAGAGGTGGACAGTTGGTTTGTTCTACACATTAAATAAAAATTTTAATATGTTGTCAATATTTTAAAATTAGAGATTTCACAGAAAGCAACAGATTGAAAGCTGTTCTCTAAATTATTGCAACATGGCTTGCCCAGGTTAAGGACAGTTCTCTTCAAGTGGAACCCACCTTATCCATTAGTCCCAATCACTTCTTCTCAATGATAGCAATCTGTCTTGCTAGCTATGACCTGATGGGACACCTAAGATATTTGAAATTTTGGGAACACCCCCCCCGCCACCTACAAAATCCTTTCCCTCCTCCCGTAAAACACCTCCTTTAATGCTGACACAGAAATTTGGCCTCTAGCCAAAACATGTTGTATTTTTTTCTCAAACATGTTTTGCTGTTGTTCAGTTTTTGACTCTGTGCTTTTGAATAGGTTTTGCATTGAACACCGAGCCTCCATGATCGTATCCAGGGTAAACTTACTTTCCCTTAAAATTCAAACCAGAGATGATACAATTTAGAGTAGTGTGCATTGTTTCCTCGTTAACTTCCTATTACCATCTCTTACTAGTATTTAAGTCCATTCTTTAAGTACATTTGCTTACTTTAAAATGCTAAACTTTGAACTTTACAGAGTGAGGACCTAATTTAATTGTATCTCTCATACCTAACCTCAAGACAGGAGCATGGTAGTTAACACATAAATGTTGACTATAGTTGGATGGATGTCAACAATATAAACATGCTTGCTGGTAGCTGTAGTTTCTATGAGCTACCTTCTTTATTATTATATTTAATATGGTCTTTAAGAGTTGTAGAAATAAGTTTTAATCAGTGGTGAGAAAACAGAAATTAAGGTAAGAAAGTAACTTTGTCTAGTTTGCTAGTTATTCACCTCATCCAGACACTTACTCATGGAAACAAAATTGCAACCGGCTATATGAAGAAACTGTAGTGTATTTATATTATCCACCATGTGAGGGACAAAGAACAGAGACGCAGGATCTAGGAGAATGAGTGGCACAAATTAGGTTCTCAAAAAATATTTGTTGAATAATTGAATGAGTGGATACATAAATGAATGAATTTGAAGATGATTGTGATTCCAGACTTCAGGGAACTTATGCACTAGTGAGGACATGATTAGGGTTACCATCTCCAATTGTGCCAACTATGAAAAGGTGCCGTCCTTTGGTGCAGATAAATCATATAATGTAACCTCTTCAGGCAGATAAATTGTAAAACATGCTTCTTATTGAACTAATTAGATCCAGTCCCATGACAAGCAGCATTGACTAATAACCAGGACTGCATTTGAACATTCACTCACTTGTCTTAGGATCCAGCTACAAGTCTTAGGTTGTCTTAGGGCACAACCTCTATTGCTGTATGTAGTGGCCCTATGTGTTCATAAAAAACAACTGATGCTAATATTCTGTGATGAGCACAAGAAATTAAGTGTGGCTCAGAGGACAATTAGAGCTTAGATGAGGGTCTCTCTATGGAGACCAAGTTGTCAGTGAAGCTGCAGAGGCAGAGCTGACATCTGAAACTAGTTGTAGAGGATTGGGAGAGACTAAGCAGTCCCAGGACACCAGGCAGGGCATTCCAGACACAGAGGCTCTACAGGTACTCACACACAGGGGACTGTTGCTGAATGAGTGTGTGAGGATGCAGGAGTCCAGTGAATTATAAATGCATGTTACAGCAAGTGAAAGAAAGCACACAACCAAGAGTTAGGTAAAATAACAATAGCAACATATAATTAACTCCTATCGAGCAGTTATAGATGCCAGGAACTATTCTAAGCACTTTATATACATCAACTAAATAATTCCTTTCAACAACCCCATGAAAGATAGGATGAAAACTATGCATAATCTAGTACTTTCTATGTGTCATAAATTTTAGAAGCCTGTGAGTTAAGTTCTGTTGTTTTCTTTATTTTGCAAAGGAACAAACTTAGCACATTCTGACTTCTCCCCACTCCCAATTTAAGTCTCAAAGTGGTTATGTGACTTGACTAAGTTTATACACCTAATAAGTGGTAGAATTAGGATATTTATGACCAGATCTCTGCCTCTAGCAAATAAGACTACCCCATGTATTCAGGAGATAAATCACTGAGAGGCCTATAACTTGGCTCCAGTGAATGAAGAACTTTCCCTGGTCCAGTCAGCTCTAGACAAGGTGGAGAACTCTCTGGTGCAAAACACAGTTTATGGGACACAAGGTTTGCTGAGGAACACAAGCACCATCATCAGGATCAGTGGGGCAGATATTTCATAGAGATTCCCAGTGCGTCTGTGGTAAAGACAAGAAATCTGTTTTTGTTTTGTTTTGTTTGTTTTTATTAAGCTCCATGGATAATTCTGAGAACCATAATTTTATAATACTATAATCCATTCCTACTAAAATGCCCTCTATTTGTATTTAAATAAGTCAATTAAATTTACTTCCAGTTGAAGAAATAACTCTTGCATTTCGCCAGAGAGCTCAAAAGTTTGGTGAAATAAAACCATGTACCCAGGGGAAATAATAAAAGTGTAGTAGCTTGTGTTTAGGACACTAATAACCAGATATAAAGTAGAGTTTTAGGGGAACTATAGCATAGATTGATTGATTGATAAAGATATTGGAGGTCTTCTACAAGTACTAGCAGAGGTTATATTTCTTTGAGTATTTCTGAGAGCAAAAATATGAATAATTATATTTGGATCTTTACAACAACCCTTCAAGATGTAAAAAGAAGGCACTGTTATTTCCATCTTGTGGATG